>NW_024748722.1:2500-11410 GCF_018991925.1 Homarus americanus
GTCATATACACACACAGTTTTAATGCATATACGCTCGTGTTCCGCCCTTACTCGGCCGCACCTTTGCCGCTTAAACTTTGACCTCTTTCCCCGTTCCCGCATGCCACAGCAGTGGCACTTGTTTATCCGGAGAAAGAGAGCGAGAGTCGCAGTATTAATTGGCGTGAGCGGCCTTTCCGGCTGCAGAACTAGTGCTCTATCCCGGCGAGCGCCGTTATGAGGCGCAACACCGTCTTTAACGCGTTTAGAGAGAACTCCCCCTGCCTCCCTCCCAGGCATGAGATAGACCTGGACTCGTGGCGAACTCTCAAAGAGAACGCCCACACCGCGTCTGACCGTGGGAGAGGGTGGAGGAGCGCGTGAGGAAGAGCACGGCGTCACCCAAGCATTCTCATCTCTCTGCCTGCACCACTACATGGTAGACTGCGGGCCCAGGCGCACTCATCAATTTAGGTTCCACTGCAATGCATGCCAAGCACTCTTTTCGAAGTGATAGACGAAATTCCGGCGGGGCTTACTTAAAAGATATCCGACCCGGTTTCGTTTCCTCTTCGTGGGATGGAGTGCCTCTTAGAACATGTGCAGCATCAGCCATGAGCGGCCGACGGCCATTCGTGTCTCTGTGACAGCAAGGCAAAAGAGCCCAGTTTATGAGGCGACAACTGTCGCTTTGTTGTGGTTGAATGTAAGTGCGCCAAGTCCATGGACTTGCTAGTATAGGTTTGTTTTTAAGGCACGCCTGCGCAAGGCGCGGGCGATTAAACCCCAAGGTGGAAGCTTTTCTCGTTCGGGTTACCCTCGTGTCGGAGACAGTCAGCAGGCACCGAATCAGAGCAAACCCATGGATGTATTTCCCGACCCTCGGGAGAGGAGGGCGGCTTATTGTAAGCTCATATGGCTGCCGCCGCCGCAATATGCGTTCAACTTGTCGATGTATCTGGTATTCTTGCGATTCACATACAATGGTTTTAGTTTGTTGGGCGGCTCCTCATCGACCCACTTGTTTGTGCGATCCCCCTCGCTAAGGAAGTTGTGTGTATTTGCCATTTGGTCTTTTTGCGACTAACCATCACAGGTCGAGTCTCAATGAAAGGGTTTGACAGACATAGCCCAAGTTTGTGGTTTGGGTTTGGCCGGACGGCTTGTTGTTGTTGTTGTTGTTTGACACTTGAATTTCACTCTTTTTGGGTCAAGAGGCTTATTCGCCGGTAGTAAGGAACGGACGGGCAGCCGTCCAAAGCCCCGTCCGTCCTCTTCCTCCTCCGGTCTTCGCGCTCTCGCCCGAGTGTGGTCCACCTACAGCGTGGTGGTACCTATTTTTGGTGCAGGGGCCGGGATTGTCCTCTTTCGCTGCTGGAGTTGCCAGAGCAGAGCCCGAGACCGCCCAAATCAGGAGAGTAGTAGTAGTAGTTTTAAGAGCGCCCCGTTCTCTTTCTCTCTGTTAATGATCCTTCCGCAGGTTCACCTACGGAAACCTTGTTACGACTTTTACTTCCTCTAAATGATCAAGTTTGGACATCTTTCCGTCAGCTTGAGGCGACGACCCCAGAAAACCCTCGCGGGCAACGGGGCCGACAATCCAAGAGCGCCAGTCCGAAGGCCTCACTAAATCATTCAATCGGTAGTAGCGACGGGCGGTGTGTACAAAGGGCAGGGACGTAGTCAGCTTGTAAGCTGGATGACTTGCACTTACTGGGAATTCCCGTTCATGGGAAAAACAATTGCAAGCCCCAAATCCCTATCAAGAAAAGGCTTTGAACGGGTTACCCGCTCCTTCCGGAGGGGGGAAAACTCGCTGATCCTTCTCAGTGTAGCGCCATGTGCGGCCCAGAACATCTAAGGGCATCACAGACCTGTTATTACCAATCTCGTGCGGCTAGAATTGCCGCTTATCCTCTAAGAAGAAGTTATGAACTGGACACCATTTTCTGGAGATCCGTCGACTACTTAGTAGGCCAGAGTCTCGTTCGTTATCGGAATTAACCAGACAAATCGCTCCACCAACTAAGAACGGCCATGCACCACCACCCACCGAATCGAGAAAGAGCTCTAATCTGTCAACTTCCGGCAAGTCTGGGCCTGGTGAGGTTTCCCGTGTTGAGTCAAATTAGTTTCCAGGCTCCACTCCTGGTGGTGCCCTTCCGTCAATTCCTTTAAGTTTCAGCTTTGCAACCATACTTCCCCCGGAACGCAAAGACTTTGGTTTCCCGGAAGCTGCCCGCCGGGTCATGAGAATAACGCCGGCGGATCGCTAGTTGGCATCGTTTATGGTTAGAACTAGGGCGGTATCTGATCGCCTTCGAACCTCTAACTTTCGTTCTTGATTAATGAAAACATCCTTGGCAAATGCTTTCGCAGTAGTTCGTCTTGCGACGGTCCAAGAATTTCACCTCTAGCGTCGCAATTCGAATGCCCCCGCCTGTTCCGATTAGTCATTACCTCTGGTTCCGAAAACCAACAAAATAGAACCGAGGTCCTATTCCATTATTCCATGCATCACCATTCGGGCCATTCAAATAGCCTGCCTGAGCACTCTAATTTTTTCAAAGTAAACTCTCCGGCCACTCGGGACACTCGACAAAGAGCATCCCGTGCGAGCCGGCGGGGCGGCTGTTCGGAGCGTGACAGTAAACACCGGGCGGTGCACCGTCAGTCCGGAACTGAGATCCAACTACGAGCTTTTTAACCGCAACAACTTTAATATACGCTATTGGAGCTGGAATTACCGCGGCTGCTGGCACCAGAGGAGTCAAGCAGGGGTGTCCACTCTCCCCTTTCCTCTTTTGCGCGGTGGTGGATGAATTCCTGGCATCATTAGAACCAGCGGCCGGTTATCATCTCAACGAGAACACCAGCGTTGCCGTGACCGGCTTTGCAGATAACCTGGTGGTGATCTCCGAATCCAGACTGGGTATGGCGAGGAACTTGGCCAGGCTAGACGACTTCCTACAAGCGAGAGGTCTGGCCGCACAACCGGCAAAGTGCGCCACAGTGAGCCTAGAACTATCGGCTGGAGGGAGGAATGGGAGGAGACTCCGCGTAGTGACCGAGAACATCTTCTCCTTAAGAAACCCGGACACCGGCCGAGCGACTCTCCTCCCCAGTATTCAACCTGACCAGTACGTCAAGTATCTCGGACTACAAGTAGGCCCTTCCGGGCTAGAGAGACCGGGGCGACAGATCAACTTGGAAACAGACAAGCTAGTTACCATCATGAATAGGATAGGAGGAAGCGCTCTGAAACCCCTGCAAAAGCTCAGACTACTGCGGCAACACGTCATCCCCAAGCTGCAGTACAAGTACGTGAAAGGCTCGAGCTCCCTCAATCTGCTGCGATGCCTGGACAAGAAGATCAACGTACACGTGAGGAAGTGGTTCCACCTTCCCCATACTCTCCACAAGTCCCTCACTGGCCTACCCCTGAAAGATGGAGGATTGGGAGTGCCCCGCTTACTAGAGAGTATCACCCGCATGAAAATGGGATTGCTCCACCGCCTTAGGACTTCCAGTGACCCAGCCGTTCGACTGATAGCAGCGGATGGACTCTGGGGAAAGGAGGTGGCAGCAATGGCGAGGCACTTCGGGGTAGAGTACATCAGCGCCGAGTCTACGCGGCGGATGAAGAAGGAGACTGTGGAGAAGATGAGGGACGAGTGGAGCCGCTCCTGGAGTGGCAGGGGTGCAGAAAACTTCTACGGAAAGCAGGCCTGCAACGGGATCCTTAAAAACGATCTCGGACCAGGAAGGAAACCAATTGATCTGTTACGACTCCGGTCCCACTCCGTCTCATGCCGAGTCTCGAGAGCCATTGGCCGGGTGCCGAATGAGGAGCTAGCTAGACTGACGTGCCGCCGCTGTGGAGAAGGGCAGGAAGACTTAATGCACCTACTGCAGTCCTGCCAAGCTGCTCAGAACCACAGGGTAATCAGATACGATGCTATCCTCAGGAAACTCGGCCAGTGGCTCGAGAGGGAGAACTATGATGTACAAATGGAGCCCCACATACCAACCGGGCACACATTCGTCAAGCCTGACCTGCTATTACAGAAAAATGGCCGGTACTCGGTGCTCGACCTCTGCATACCCTACGAGAGCGACAAATACGCTCTCCACAGAGCCGAGCAGTTCAAAGCCGACAAGTACAGGACGTACGAAGCAGACGTAAGGAGGTACATCACCAGACGGGAACTAGCGACCCCCGTCGGAGATATTGCTTTCCTGGGCGCTGCCATTGGCGCACGGGGTGGCATTCGAACAGCCACCGCGAAACTGCTTGGGAAAATGGGTATCAGAGGCCGCGGCATCGGTATCCTCACCAGCATGGCCATTGAGGGATCCATTAAGATACTACGGACTCTCAGAGTGCAGCCGACCAACTAACGTAATCAGTAGGAAGCAAAAGATGGGGACCAACCTGCCGGCGAACATAAGGACCCGGTGGACCCCCCCGATTACAAAGACGAGGACCATCCCTTCTGGAGGGATCCTCCAAGAATGGCACTTCTTCCATCTTAAGATGAGGATAAACCACCCCAGTTAACATCAAGGACCTGGGGGGACCCTCCACGGGTGCCATTCTAATCGGAAGTAGGCTATTTGGAAACCGCCGCAAGCTGATCGACGCAACCCAGCCCTTGCACTGGGGGCGTCCGCCATACTGAAAGCAAGGCAGTAACACCAATCCTTGCCAAAGAACTCTGCCCACCGGGGGGCTGCAGCCTCCGGGACGGACCTCTGTCCCTGTTGTCCCACTTGAAGGTGCTCTACCAAAAAAAATATCAATCCTTCCTGCTCTTTCCTTTCTGCACATATATTCACTGCACTTCTTGTTATAGGCTAGATATTTCTTACCATCAAAATTCGGAAAAGGTGGGTCGGCTTGTGCTGGCCCGTTGACCCCGGCAGGCGATATCTTTTCATTGATATTAGCCGTAAGTACAAATACCGGGGGGGTGGTGGGGAAACTGTCATGTATGTTGCGAGATATGTAGATCTGGACAACCCGGGAATCTCTCTCATACACAATCCACATCGTTCCCTGCAAGTCACTGATGACAATCTATTAGTTTTAAGCAATTTAAGTTAAGGCCACTTAAGAACACAAAAAACCAAAAAATGAGCACTTCCAGGTGGGACACCATGTTCAGGGGGAAATACATATATATATCAGAGTGACAAATAGCCAAATGCCTCGTCATCTAATTAGTGACGCGCATGAATGGATTAACGAGATTCCCACAGTCCCTATCTACTATCTAGCGAACCCACAGGCAGGGGAACGGGCCTGCACTAAACAGCGGGGAAAGAAGACCCTGTTGAGCTTGACTCTAGTCTGATTTTGTAGAGAGACATCAGAGGTGTAGCATAAGTGGGAGGTCGTTCCGGTGTGGAAGGCCGCCAGTGAAATACCACTACTCTGATCGTTTCTTTACTTACTCGGTGAGACGGAATGGAAGCTCCCCGCGGGAGCGTCCCTCTTTCTAGCCCTAAGCGGGCGGAAGGGCGACGAGTGGACGCGTTCGCCGGTACGCTATCAGCGGGCCGCCGCCCGAAGCTCACGAAAGGCCGGGTGCTCCGCTCGCCGCGATCCGCTCCGAGGACATTATCAGGTGGGGAGTTTGACTGGGGCGGTACATCTGTCAAATGATAACGCAGGTGTCCTAAGGCCAGCTCAGCGTGGACAGAAACCTTGCGTAGAGCAAAAGGGCAAATGCGGCTTGATCCTGATTTTCAGTACGAATACGGACTGCGAAAGCAAGGCCTATCGATCCTTTTGACTTTAGGAGTTTTAAGCAAGAGGTGTCAGAAAAGTTACCACAGGAATAACTGGCTTGTGGCGGCCAAGCGTTCATAGCGACGTCGCTTTTTGATCCTTCGATGTCGGCTCTTCCTATCATTGTGAAGCAGAATTCACCAAGCGTTGGATTGTTCACCCACTAACAGGGAACGTGAGCTGGGTTTAGACCGTCGTGAGACAGGTTAGTTTTACCCTACTGTTAAAATGAGGTCGTTGCGATAGTAGTCCTGCTCAGTACGAGAGGAACGGCAGGTCCGGACATATGGTTCCGTTCTTGGTCGATCGGCCAGTGGAGCGGGGCTACGTCCGTGGGATTATGCCCGAAAGCCTCTAAGCAGCATCCCGCTAGAGAAGCAACGATACCGCTGCGACGCCTGCATTTCTGGGACGGTCAAAGATATTACGAGACTCTGGCGGGCAGCTTGCTGCACCGCCGAGAATGACCCAGCGGCAACCCCGGGAGTCGGTATTATCAGTGCCGCTCTCCCGCCCCAAATGCGGATCACCCGAATGCTGATGTGCTGCACTCTAATCGTTCAGAGACGACTCACGTATCGGCTGGGGTGTTGTAGATGGCAGAGCAGCACCTCACTGCGATCCATTAAGATTCTCCCTACCAGCCGGAGGTTTCGCCACGCCTTCGATGGCGAAATCTCTCCATTACAGCAGCGGCAGCAGTGTCTAGCGGCCTGCTCCATTGCGCAAGTGTCTGTTTAACCTAACCTTGGTTAAAGTGTATTGGTGTCCTGAAGTTTTATAGAGGCTTGCCAGCCTAAGTAAGAGACATACAAATAATCTAACAACCTCTCCTTGGTGGTAGTAGAGAGTGTGTTGGTGTCCTGAAGTTTTATAGACAAACCAATAATCCAACAACCTCTCCTTGGTAGTAGAAGAGTGTATTGGTGTCCTAAAGTTTTAGCGAGACTTGCCAGCCTGAGTAAGACAAAGAAATAATCCAGACAGCCACTACTACCTAACCTAACCGTGGTGCAGTCCACACCGCTGGAGGTTTCGTCACGCCCCCCGATGGCGAAATCCTCCGTTACAGCAGAAGTGTCTGTTTAACCTAACCTTAGTACAGAGTCTATTGGTGTCCACAATTTTATAGAGGCTAGCCAGCCTAAGTCAATAAGAGACAGAAAGAATTAATCCAAGCAGCCAACCTTGGTGTAAAGTCTATTGGCGGCCTAAATTTTATAGAGATATACAGGCAGCCACCACTACTTTCGCCGGAGGTTTCGTCACGCTCCCCGATGGCGAAATCCTCCATTACAGCAAAAATGTCTGTTTAACCTAACCTTAGTACAAAGTCTATTGGTGTCCTCAATTTTATAGAGGTTAGCCACCCGAAGTCAATACGAGACAAAGAAATAATCCAAGCAGCCACCAACTATCTAGCCTAAACTGTTTAGCCTGACCGTGGTAAATTCTAACGGGGGACCTTAAATTTTATAGAATAATAATACAGGCAACTACCTAACCTAACCACTACTTGCGCCGGAGGTTTCGTCACGCTCCCCGATGGCGAAATACTCCATTACAGCAAAAGTGTGTAGCGGCCTGCTCCAAGTGTCTGTTTAACCTAACCTTAGTACAAAGTCTATTGGTGTCCTCAATTTTATAGAGGTTAGCCACCCGAAGTCAATAAGAGACAAAGAAATAATCCAAGCAGCCACCACTATCTAGCCTAAACTGTTTAGCCTGACGTAGAGTTTTTTTAATAAATTTGGTGATATGGAACCACACACAACCCCCCTTAACCTGGGATAATGCAATCAAATGGATAATTGCTAACTATTCTCAGAGATAATGCAATACGCGGTATCGTGGATAATGCAATCAAATGGTTAGTTGCTAACCGGGGGCTGCGCCCCCGGACCCCCTGTGTTAGATACTGTATTTGGTCATGATGAATTGTTTATTAGACTATAAGAAATCCTCTTCCTTCTTGTATTGGCAAAGGGAGTTTGCTTTAACTTAGGTATGCTAGCCTAAGTAAAAATAGATGCCCCTTCCTTATTGGTGTTGTCGATGGCACAGCACAGCACAGCACCGTGCCTATGACGAAATCAACTTCATTAAACTCAACTCATACTTCAAATGCACCAAGAGAACTTGCACACCCGAATGGGAGACCGTCAGAGTGGGAGACGGTCGTGAAAGCGTCCGCCCTTGTACGCTGGATGGAACTATTTCACTACAGTAAGGGGTAGGGGTACCTCGGTCATATTATACAACATACCAAAGAAGTTCCACACCCGCATGGGAGACCCTCAGAGTCAATCGGGGGTCGATTTAATAGCATACTACAGAAACTTGCACACCCGAATGGGACACCGTCAAAGTCAATCGGGGGTCGATTTGATAGCATACTACAGAAACTTGCACACCCGAATGGGAGACCGTCAAAGTCAATCGGGGATCGATTTGATAGCATACCACAGAAACTTGCACACCCGAATGGGAGACCGTCAAAGTCAATCGGGGGTCGATTTAATAGCATACCACAGAAACTTGCACACCCGAATGGGAGACCGTCAAAGTCAATCGGGGGTCGATTTAATAGCATACTACAGAAACTTGCACACCCGAATGGGAGACCGTCAAAGTCAATCGGGGGTCGATTTGATAGCATACTACAGAAACTTGCACACCCGAATGGGAGACAGTGAAAGTCAATCGGGGGTCGATTTAATAGCATACTACAGAAACTTACACACCCGAATGGGAGACAGTCAAAGTCAATCGGGGGTCGATTTAATAGCATACTACAGAAACTTGCACACCCGAATGGGAGACCGTCAAAGTCAATCGGGGGTCGATTTAATAGCATACTACAGAAACTTGCACACCCGAATGGGAGACCGTCAAAGTCAATCGGGGGTCGATTTGATAGCATACTACAGAAACTTGCACACCCGAATGGGAGACAGTCAAAGTCAATCGAGGGTCGATTTAATAGCATACTACAGAAACTTGCACACCCAAATGGGAGACAATCAAAGTCAATCGGGGGTCGATTTGATAGCATACTACAGAAACTTGCACACCCAAATGGGAGACCGTCAAAGTCAATCGGGGGTCGATTTAATAGCATACTACAGAAACTTGCA
>NW_024748723.1:0-27736 GCF_018991925.1 Homarus americanus
TGGCTTGTATGTGGTTTCTCCAGTTAAGTTTCTCGTCAATAATAACTCCAAAGAATTTAGTATTTTGTTCGCATTTGAGGAGTGTATTACCAAGGTACAGGGGGTCCAAGTCTGGGTGTAATGGGCCCCTGTCTCATCAACAGAACATATTATATAAATAGGTCAATACATCTGATATTATATTCAGATTCACCACCCTGTAACTTTCCACTGTCTATGAGTGAGACATGAGTTGAACACGTGAACGGTAGCTTTCCCAAGACGGACAAGCCCATATGTCAGCATCTATGTAAGCGCGCACCAGCGAAGCTCCTTGCTCAGTCACTCAGATCAACTAATATAGAACGGACGTGATCAACATATATATTACATAAACGCCGTCCTCTTTCTCGTTCACTCATAAATAGTGGAACTTACGGTTGATCTACACTCAGGAATTATAGACATAATCCTTTTATAATAAAACAAGGAACTTCAATTGGGTCTTGTTACTAAAACCCCAATATCTAATATATGTGAACAACCCGGTTAATTGGGGGATTAACCGACGGATTCATATAGGTGGCAGCCAGGTGGTTAACGAATGCGTTGGACTAGTAAACATACCAAGACGTCTGTGTTTTGTGAAAACAGAAAAACAAAAAACAATGACGCGTTACATACCGTTACATAATCTTAGTGTTTAAAACTATATCCCTTATCAAGACAATACTTAGTGAGTGCTCCTCATCTCTGTCACATGCAAACGTGCAGAATTATTAATATATCATACAGCCAGTTTGGTGAAAATCCTGTTACTACCAGTGAAGAAACCCCGAAGTCAGCCTTCTCCAGTACAATGTTGCAGATGGTTTCATAATCTGTACTAACAGTTGACATTTCATAAGTAGCTGGACGGTTCTGTGGTGTCGCGAGCGTCGATTACATAAGATCCGGTGTCATCAGCCAGTTCTCCATATATACGAGACTGCAAAGGTTTGGCACACGGCAGTTACATCAGCAGTGGCTTAGCAGCAAGAAGACAGAAAAATCCATCCATCATCAATATCTGTTCAACTGTGGAGGTACTCCCCTATCCTGTAGTGGACTCGCCCATCGTCGAGGTAGCTGCACGTCATCTTTCGTTGCCAAGGGAACCAGTAGGAGGCCCGTGCACCCATTCAAGGACGAAGCCCCGCCTACTCTACCCACTCCACCTCAGATATCACCTGGAAGGATCGCGTTTTCTTTACAGACGCCTGACCCTGTAATAGGTATTTCAATTTACATAATTATACACACAAACACGTTCGAGAGATATCTTCACAACGATAGAAACGTCGGATAGGAGTATTTCATTGATAAAGTGTCTTGTGTATATTAAATGTACTAAAGTGCTATAATTTACAGTGGTTATATCGTGTCTGTTCAATTATTGATAATTTAATTATATTACCTACAATTACTTTTATTCATTTCTTGTAAATGAGAGGTAAGTAATTTGCTTTTACCGATTAATTATTCCTTGGCTCACACGGAACTTCTTCGATAATTTTCAAAGTTTCCAATGTCTAAAGGTGACGACCTTGTATGCCTAATGCATCTATGTATTTGCTGATACTGTACTCAGTGATGATCAAGCAGAGGCTTATTTTGAACTTGAGTCAGAAACACAGTCAGTCGATTCGGTAGGGAGTAGTGAGAAAGTTATTGAGGAATTATATGACTAATTAAACCATCGTATCTTAAGGTCTGGAAATAAATATAATACCTCACCTTAGTATACACGAGTAGTTAACCCTGTTTCAGGTGATAGTGTGTCTGTTTCTAAACCAGTAACACCCTTATTAACCCAGCCTTCGGTTAGGAGTAAGAATACTAACATGCTAAATACTAACACTACCATGACTTCCTCTAACCCTCACACCAGTACTACTACCACAGCAACTAAACCTGATAATATTATTAATATCATGCAGCGTGGCGACTACGTCCGCAATTTTACGGGCCAAGATGATTTTCGGGTTGCGCATTTCATTCGTGCATGTGAAGATACTATGCACACCGGTAAAATAACAAGTGACGAAGAAAAGAAAGCATTTGTGCGTTCCCACATTACGCAGGGATCTTACGCCGGTATCATTTGAATGCGTATGGGTTACAGGACCCTAGTTATGAAAAACTTAAATGCACACTTATGGGAATTTTTGGGGGTAGGTCACAGTTGGGCGATCTACAATGGATCTTCAGATGGTTGGACCGTTGTACGCCAATGTTCACGCACAGACACCCGTCGTCGCAGTGGACATCGCAGGTGAAGTACGCCAAGATATGGAAGCGACATTCAGAAGTTCAGGTTGGTACGACCAAGATGGTAAAATGTCAGCGACCAAGGTGGAGGCGTTAATAGAATTGATTAGCTTCCTGCTAGTTATTCGTCGTCCCCTGTACATGCGGGCTCAAGAGGTACAGTTTGAACCGCCTATAGATATGGTTGAGTATGCAAACAGACTCTGCCCCACGGCTACAGGTCCTCTAATGGGGCAGTCGTCCATGATTACGGCGCAGCCTCCCATGTCTACGGCACAACCCCAGATACCTCAGATGGCACAAATGACTCCACCCCAAACTCCTTATACGAAACCAATGACTCCGATTGCACCTCAACACCGGACATATAAACAAGGTACTTCTTTACGATGTGGTCATTGTAATACATGTGGCTATGTAATAGAAGACTGTTTTCAGCTCCAAGGTAATAGTGCTAAATTCAAGAACACAACCGGTACCAAGCATTTCCCAAGGTCATACACGGAGGCAGCTAAGGCGGCACCTCCACCTACCCAGAAAGCACGCAAGTGGTGCACACTACACAAGTCCACATCTCATAATACACAAGAGTGCGGCTTGGTTATGAAGGCTAGGAATTTGGACCTTAGTGAAACACAGGTGTCATACAAGCGTAGGCAGAAGCGTCCCCAAGACAAGTCGTCGGGGGAAGACCAGCGCTCATCACAACACGGAGAGGGATAGGCACAGTATTTTCTGCCTCTCCTCACAGCACTTCTATAGCGGCCTCGTTAGTAGCGGCGCTTAGCAAAGTTGAACTGTTGTCAGTGCCGGTGAGGGTTGATAGTACAAGATTGACACTTGATATTGACACGGGTGCATGCGTGAATGTATTGGCCTTGACATCCTATCAAGAGTTACAACGTAAATTCCCTCACCGCGACTTCAAATGGCGGCCTAGTAACGCTGAGCTCGAAGGAGTATCAGGTACTCAGTTGAGCATTAACGGAATGGTGACGTTACCACTCAGATTTTCAAGACGTGGTTCTCCCTTCTACGCGAACTTTTATGTAGTTCAGCAGTTCAATTTGCCAGCTGACGGGTTACTTGGTCTCCCAACTCTTAGAATGAACATGATAGATGTTCATCCACGTAATAATACTATTACGTTTAAAGGTATTTCCTACAATGCTATGATTCATTCTGAACCTATGATCACCGCTAGATCGAAAGTGTTGTCCACCAATCCTATTAAGAGGAAGGCGGATCATGCGTCAGAGCTACCTCATGACCTCAACCCCACACTTTCCCAGCATGATTATAGCAGCAATAGTTGGAAGATCGTACCTGCAGTTTTGAAGAGTACTCTCCATTACCAGAATGAGGAATTCACCAAAGCAACTGTCGAATTACCCGACGTGTACATTGGCACAGATGTTGTGTGTCTCCCGGAAACGTGTAAGGTAAAAGGGCTATCGTGTGAGTCTACGTTGAGCACCATGCACCCAGGTGGTTTGACAGACGTGCTGATTCTGAATAGCACAGGCGTTCAACAGATATTAAAGAAAGGATGTACAGCCTACAAAATTCCCAATTGGTAGTATTGTTACGCAATACCAATAGAATCGGCAGGACAGGATAGATCAAATAGCACCACATGTTAAGGTGATCGATCATCCTCAAGGCAAGACACGCCTTTTAGAGCTGCTTGCTGACTATGGAAATATAGTAGCCTTGCCAGGGGAAAAGCTAGGTCAGACAGATTTAACATCCCATCATATAGCGTTAAAGGAGGGAACAAACCCTATCTACGTACCAGCTTACAGACTACCTCATAGCCAGCGCGCTGTAGTTCAAGATATGGTGCAGGGTATGTTGGATGAAAATGTTATTAAGCATTCTAAATCCCCCTTTAATAGCCCCTTATTCCTCGTCCCCAAAAAGGATGGTGGATGGCGCCCTGTTATAGATTTCAGGCGCGTCAATGAACAAACGATCCCTCATAGGTACCCTATGCCTGTCTTGAGTGTCATTTTGCAATCCTTAGGTAAGGACAATGCAGTATTCAGCAACTTAGATTTGGTTAGTGGGTATTGGCAGATACCACTCGATGAGAAATCACGAGAGGTCACGGCGTTCAGTACGCCCCTAGGCCACTTTGAGTTCCTCCGGATGCCATTTGGTCTCAGAAATGCCCCACTAACATTTCAAAGAATGATCAACACCCTGTTTTGCCGGATTGATTGGTACCACAGTCTGCGCTTATTTGGACGATCTCATAGTAGTCAGTAAGGACGTTGATTCCCATCTGATTAAACTGCGTGAAGTTTTGGAAAAACTTTCCACAGCAGGTCTTAAAATTAAACTCTCGAAGAGTGAGTTCTTTAAATCCAGAATCCATTTCCTTGGTCATGTAGTTGACGGTGAGGGCATCCACACAGTAGATGATAAAGTCAAAGCTGTATCTCAGTTCCCACGTCTTACCTTAGTTGATCATGTGCGTAGTTTTCTTGGCTTATCTGGATATTATCGTTCTTTCATTAAGAACTGTGCAACATTAGCATCGCCCCTAACACGGTTGCTCAAGAAAGATGCAATGTTTATATGGGACACTGAACACGAAAATAGTTTGGCGGCATTGAAGATAGCGCTTACCAATGCCCCTGTTCTAGCATTCCCAGGCTACACTCAACCTTTCACTCTCTGTACTGACGCTTCCGGAGCCGTGCTCATGCAAGAGGATACGCGAAGGAAGTTTAGAGTGATAGTTTTTGCAAGTCGCAAGCTTATTGATGCTGAAACACGTTATTCGGTAGCGCATTTATAGACGTTTGCCGTTGTGTGGGCACTTAAGAAATTTAAAGACATTATCTTTGGATATAAGATAACTGTTTTTACTGATCATGCGGCAGTAACTGAGCTGTTCCATGGCAGAAACTTATCAAGCAGATTAGCACGCTGGTATCTGACGATTCAAGAGTTTGACCCCGAGTTTAGATAGTTACCCGGGAGGGAGAATGTTGTCGCCGACGCTCTGTCAAGAAATATAGCACCAGTAATGCCTGTATCAACCCTCACTCTTTCACAACTGGAAGATGAGCAACGACGCGACCCATTATGGTCAGCAGTCATTTTTGCTCTCGAATCAGGAGAGGATGTTAAACTCCCTAAATTAATTCTTCCCTTAAGTCAGTTTGAATTACGACATAACATACTCCATAGGTCGAAAAAGATGCCAGAGGGTAATGTTTCTCAAATAGTCAAACCTGACACGTTGTGTAAAGCGGCTATAACATTGTTCCATGATGTCCCACAGGCAGGTCACCAGGGTCATGACAAATGCTTAGCGGAATTACGAAAGAAGTATTTCTGGAACATTATGAAGAAAGACATGGAATTACACATTGCTAATTGTTTGGCATGTGCTCAACATAAAGGTTCTACAGGATCACCAGCCCCGATTCTACCAAATCCTACACCAGACCGTCCGTTTGACACAGTCGCTATTGACTTGTTACAACTCCCGAAGAGTCATTAGGGATCAACGTACGTCTTAGTGTGTGTGGATCATTTTTCCAGGTTCGTGGTCTTGGCTCTACTAAAATATAAACCGGCCGAGGCTGTGGCCTATGCATTAGTGATGAATCTTATATGTCCATATACTACGCCTAAAGTTCTGCTCTCTGACAGTGGGGCAGAATTCAAGAATCAGCTAGTAGCGCAAATATGTGAGCAATATGGAATTAAACAAAGTTTTGTGACAGCTTATCATCCACAGGCTAGTGGCCTTGTTGAGAGAACCAATCGCAAAATCCTTGAGATACTGCGTCAGATTGTCAATGATATGCAATACGCATGGGAAGATTGGTTACTGCAGGTTGTGCGTCTATAAATGGGTCAGTTAATAGCTCTACGGGCAAATCACCCAACTACGTTGTCTATGGTACAGATAAACGTCTATCTTACGACATCCTTACAGATGCCCCATACCCGTGTTATAATATGGATGATTTCGCGGCAAAACAAATTCATGTCTTTACGGATATTCATACCCAAGTCCTATCACATTTAGCGGCGTCACGCGCCGAAATGATCATCAAGCAACATAAACATGCTAAACCTGTCGTGTTAAACATAGGAGACACTGTTATGGTAAGAGAACCGGAAAGGAACTCCAAGTTTTCGGCTAAATTTTCAGGTCCATTCCGCATTATTGCTAAAGAAACAGGCAACAAATTTAAAATTTGGAAGCCTAATGCACAGATTGTAGATGTCGTGCATGCGGATCGTCTTAAAAAGACCCATGAGAATTTAATACCTCCAGTTGATGATGATGTGATAGACACCTCTTTACAGACTGTACAGAAGCAGATTGTTCCTAATGACTATTGTATGAAACTTCGTTCTGCAAGTGTAAAGGAGGAAACGATCTTTCTGCTCGTTACCGCTGCTAACTCTCTCATTTGCTGGCGCGACCCCCACTTGGGGTTGGACGGAGGTGAGGAGGTTCGCTGCTACCTGTGTCACCGGCGGATTCACCCCAGCCGCCATACAGTCACTATCTAGCAATCCCCCTGTTCGTCAAATTCTGGCTGTGATCTCATCATAGATCTTGGACTCATGGGCTGTGATCTCATCATAGGTCTTGAACTCGTGGGCTGTGTCCCCAGACGTTCACCTATCGACTGTCAATTCTCTGATCATCTACCACTACCGCATAACACGACCGTCAGTTCATCTCCTCGTCTGTGCCCCGGTGTTCTCCTGCCATTTCAAGACAGCTGTCGCTCGAGTGTGGAGTTGAATGGACGCTTCCCTACCCCGAGTGTAGATCACCTTGTTCTAGAACCTTCCCCCAAGGCCATTGCCGAAGAAAATATCTGTTCATTGTTTGATTCTATGGTTGTTTGATTCCATTAATTGCTGACTCCCATTAATTGTTTGATTCCTTTAATTGCTTGCTTCCCTTAATTGTTTAACTCCATTAACTATTGACTGCATTAATTGTTTGACTCCCGTAATTGTTATTTGATGTTTGTTGAGTGGTGTCAGAGTTTTGGGTTATATTTTTTATAGTAAAGAGATGTCAATCTCAAACTGGTGTTTGTTATTCATCAGAAAACCATGGTCCTTGACTTTTGTTTATTAAGAACCTGATTAGTCTGGTAAGGGATTTCTATCCCTAAGTCCCAGGCCTTTACAAGTGGCGACCTTGCCAGGATTGTCTCTGACCTTTGGTTTCTGAGGGCTAACATTCGTTCCGGTGTTGTTGTAAGTCGCCGTGAGCGCGCCACTTAATGTCTGTGGCCCGGAAGTAAGTGTTGTTCAGTGGTTATCCCTTCCTTCTGTGTGCTAATTTGTTGCTCTCCCTTGTAATTGGGGAAGCTAATTAGTGTTGGTTGGGGTGCACTGTGGATGCTGTCATAGCATTTTTGTTGTTGTTTCACCTGGTGCGGTTTCCTTACCCTCAGAGTGATTCAGCTGGGCTGGGTGCGGAGCAAGGTTCCCTCCAGTTGGATCAAATCATTTATTGGTCTGATTGAGCCACTAGGTAAGTTACCTTTGGCTATTTGCGAGGCATGTTGTGTATTTTTATTTTTTGCTCTTGGCCTTTCGGATCATTATGCATAGATTTGAGGAGTTGAAAGGTCAAGCGGTGGCCCTGGGTCTGACAGGTACTGAGGTTAGTCAGTATGTGGTCAACCAACAGAATGCCGAGAGAGAGGAACGTCAGAAAGCGAGAGAGGAACTTCAGAAAAAGAGAGAGTTGGAGGAACGTCAGAGAGAAAGAGAGTTGGAGGAACGTCAGAGAGATAGAGAGTTCGAATTAGCTAAGTTGCAGATAGAAAGGGACCTAGAACTAGCTAGGATTAATGCTTTAAGTAGACCAGAATCCTCTGGCCATACACAAGACAATGTGGTAAAACCCAGCTTGCCTGTATAACCGTGAAGGAGAAGACATCGCCTCCTACCTTGTTAGGTTTGAACGGGAAGCCGAGTTGCTTGGTGTAGACCCAGATAGCTATGCTGTAAGGTTGGGTAGCCTACTGAGTGGTAAGCCGGTAGAGATTTACACATCCCTGTCTGCCGACATCACCAGAGATTACTTCTTGTTGAAACAAGCTCTCTTGCGAGGATTTAACAAGACTTCTAATGGTTATCGTGTCGATTTCCGCAGAACGAAGATTAGAGCAGGAGAAACGTACCAGCAGTTTTCGATTCACCTGGGTCGTTTGTTTCAACAATGGCTGGAGGCATCAGAGGTTGAAGAAACCTTTGAGTCTCTCTCTAACTTCATGATATTAGATCAGTTTTTGTCTTCTCTACCTCCAGACTTGAGAATTTTCATCAAAGAACACCAGCCAGCGACGCTTGGAAAAGCTGTGCATCTTGCCGACAACTGGGCGTCTGCTCGCAACGCCTACCTCAAGTCTTCCCCTCCTGTAGTAAAGATTGCGAAGCCTCTGTCCTCCGAGGAACCATCCCCAGAAGTACACAGGAGTAGTTCACCAGCCGTGAGGTATCACAGCTGCGGAGAAGGGCACATTCGTTCTCGCTGTCCCAGGAATCCCCTTGCCTATAAGACTGCTGACACTCATCAGCCCAGCAACAAGGTCGGATTCTGTTTGGAAGGCAGGAGCTGCCCCCGTTATTGTGTCAGTGGAACAATAAATGGGTCTTGGGCATCTACTTTCATCAGGGACACTGGTTGCTCGTGCATTATTGTCTCTGAGGAAGCCCTGCCTGACGCTGACATCTCCAGCTGCCCGAAGGTTTGTGTTGCCGATTATTTAGGTCGTGTTGACCAGTTCCCTGTTGTTAGGTGCTACCTGCGTTGCCCCTATTTCACTGGTTGGTCTAATTTGGTAAGAGCTCCCATTAAATTTGCTAGCGTCCTCACTGGTAATATTCCCGGTGTTCGTGACCCTAACGACCCGGAACCTTTAAAACTCTCCTCGCCACCAGCACCAGTCTCCTCGCCGCCAGCACCAATCTCCTCGCCGCCAGCACCGGTCCCCACGCCACCAGCACCGGTCCCCACGCCACCAGCAAACGTCGCCTCGCCACCCTCACACGCCGCCACGCCTGCAGCCAAGGTCCAAGCTGTAGAGACACGACGGCGAAGGTGAAACGACCGCATCCCCTGATTCTTCCGAATTTGTTGCCACTGACTGTGATTCCCAGGGAGTTCGCCAAGCTTCAAGACTCGTGTGCCACTCTGAAGCGGGTAAGGGAGAAGGTGACTTCCGGGGAGGAGGATCAGGTGAGAGATGGGTCGGTTTATAAGTTTGTTTCTATTAATGGGGTGTTACACAGGTCTTGTGTGTCATCCAAGCGACCAGCCAAAGTAGGTCGGTTTTTACTTGTTGTCCCTGCTGTTTGTTGTAGTAATATTCCCTCTGTAGCTCTCAAGAGCCCTCTAGTAAGTCACTGTTCTCGTAGGAAAACTTATAGGAAGGTTGCTGATCAGTTTTACTGGCCAGGTATGGGAGCGGATATTGGAGCTTTTTGTAGGAGTTATCAGTGCCCACGTATGTCCGCCAAGGGTAGAGTCCGTCCTGTTACACTTGAACCCTTTCCCGTCATTGCAGAACCATGTTCTCTGGTAGCCATAGATTTTGTTGGACCGTTCTCACCCGCTTTGTCTCAGACTCCTAAATTACACCAAGCTAATTTGTTAAGGCAATATAATTGTAGGACCCACATTGCCCGTGTCCTTGACGACGTTCCCAAGGTGCTGATAACACCTGGCGAGATAGAAGAATCCTCTATGATTGGAAATAGACCCAAACGTAAACCTGGACTGAAGTGGACCCCACGTGCAGTTCCTTCATACTGCCTTACTTTTTGGACATCAAGTTCACCTATTCTCTTAAGTGACTCTTTTTTATTTTGCTATGTGTATTTAAGCATTTGTTGTAAGATGATTATGCTTTGTATACTAATCTTAAGTTTTAATCTACCTTACAGTAGATTTTTGTTGGGGGAGCTGTGTAAGGGCGGAAACGATCTTCCTGCTCGTTACCGCTGCTAACTTTCGTTTGCTGGTGCGACCCCCATTTGGGGGGGGGGAGGGGGTTGGATTGAGGTGAGGAGGTTCGCTGCTACCTGTGTCACCGGCAGATTTACCCCAGCCGCCATGCAGTCACTATCTAGCTACCCTGCTGTTCGTCAAATTCTGGCTGTGATTTCATCATAGGTCTTGGACTCGTGGGCTGTGTCCCCAGACCTTCACCTATCGACTGTCAATTCTCTGGTCATCTACCACTACCGCATACCATGACCGTCAGTTCATCTCCTCCGTCTGTGCCCCGGTGTTCTCCTACCATTTCAAGACATCTGTCGCTCGAGTGTGGAGTTGAATGGACGCTTCCCTACCCTGAGTGTGGATCACAGTGTTTCAGAACTTTCCCCCAGGGCCATTGTACTGCGCACATCATTGTCATTCCTAAAAACCCGCTTTAATTCATATTACGCTCCATAACGTTCAAATCCACCGCTCTTGTAGAATCTCAGGAAAGACGTGTTTTTTCCCATCCGTTTTACACTCGGGATCACTCCCAGTAAGTCCCGCCTTCGAACACAGTTGTCACTACGTTTATTCCACCCTCTACTGGCAAACGCAATCTTGAATTAGTCTGTGTAAATCAACTTTAGTAATTCGCCAAACCTTTGTCAACTGAGGGTCATCCTTGAATGAGGAACAGTTAGATTGTTTGTAATTTCTCTCATGGCTTGAGTAGCGATCGCTGGCAACTCAGGGGCATATAAGCCAGTGGGAGCCGGAGGAACAAACCTCCCGTATCACCTTTCACCTTCGTTCTCAGGTATGTTCTGTGTTTATAACCATTCAGTTTGATTCAGTCTATTGTAGTGAATATCAGTGTTCATCAGTGTTCATGCTTTAACAGTGGAATTGTCATTCACCCAGTGTAAGAAGTAATATAACGTAAATATGTCTGTCGTTCCCAGACAAGAAGATTTGTTTGTGACCCACCATGCTTCCCAAAAACCTCCCGTATCACCTTTCACCTTCATTCTCAGATCGACGGTGGGCTTAATTGAAACCCACTGGTCGCTCGGAGCCGGTGGATACCCAGCAGTGGTCAATATAGGAGTGATGGCGCTGATTCGGCATGATTAATCGGCTCCACTCTACCTCGTGGGCCGAGGACCCCAGACCTGCCTCGTGTCGGAGTGTAACCGACCACAACAGCAGTTGTTACAGGCGCCAGTGCTATACCCTGGGACAGGCCTTGGAGTTATGTTTCACAGTGTGGTTGTTGTTAATAATGATTTTTATTTTTTATTTTGCTGCTTACAGCAGCTACTTTATTGTGCACCCCACACTCATCCTGTGAGCGGTAGCACAAAAGGATTACAGAGTAGGGTTTACAAAGGGTCATAATAACTAACCCCCGTTGTCAGGATATTATGGCACTGAATGTTACACAGTATTTCATTTACATTATTTGTTTAGTTCTATACATAAAGGGTAACTTATTCACAAATGCGTGAGTACAGGCGTTTGAGGCAGCATGTCTGGCCTCACACTTTGTTATTCACATTTACGTGAGTGGTATTCAAGCACATTGCGTATTTGGTTCTGTACATGAGAACTGATATAGTTACTAAGTGCAAAAAAGTGGATACAATCTTAATATGTCGGCTATCTTGCCATTAGAGATGAAGTGTTGTGCCATTTCACACACACAGTGTGCTTGGACCTGTCCCTAAAAGGTTCTATCTTCACACAGTCGAGGACGTAGTGTTCAAGTGTGTTCCCATATGTATGGCCACACACTTTACATTTAGTTTTGTTTACATCTGCTTGAGGAACATACTGCCAAAGTTACTTATATCCTAACCTTAATCTAGCGGTTACAACATCTTGTAATCTAGTGATCGTGTTACTTGCTCCATATACATGTTTCACTTGATACATCTCATCAGGGTAACCTATGGATCGACTAGTGCCTGTTTGCACTTGTCTACTTGCATCAAACTCATCAATAAGTTCTTTCCTAATTACAGTTTTAAGGGTTCTTTTTGACAGACCCAAATTGTATTCAACGGTTTCTTTGTTAGACGCGAGTTTGGCGAGGGCATCAACTCTGTCATGTTTTATGAGGCCTATGTGAGAGGGGATCCACAACAGTTTGACCTTGACACCCCGGTCAACAAGGCACGCATATTTGTGTCTGGCTTCAGAGACAAGAGCGTGACAACCTGAGTCGAGGGTGCCAAGGGCAAGTACTGATGATGAGACTGTCAGTAACAGTGGTTTCAATGAATTTAATAGCTGTGAGTATGGCAACTAATTCAGTTTGTAGAGTGGATGCCCAGTTGTTAATTCTAACTCCTTTCTCAATTATATTACCGTCAGGTTGAGTCACAACAACAGCACTTCCAGCCCTCCCACAGGCGGTGTTAAGAGATCCATCAGTGTAGATGGTCTGTGTGATATTATCATCAGTCTGTAGAGTGTGTATGTGTTCAAGAGCTCTCAATTTGGCAGTGTGTTGGAGATAAATGCTTTGTATAATTAATTTTTTAGGCGGATACGTCGGTATTGTGATATCGAAGGGAACTGTCCGCCAGGGTGGCAGGAAGCGCTGTTGTGTCTCAACTTTGTACAGGTGGTCTAGTCCAAACATCTTCATATGTGTAGCTGTAGTTTGGATCCATTTAGACTCAGTAGTCCCATGGTTCATACAGTCTAGCAATTTTAAGGAAACAATGTTATCAGGATCACCACGCAGAAGCCTCAGGGCTATCATGAGGTTGACTTCAATTATTCTATCTTTAACACTGGGTATTAGGGTGTGTCATACGGAGGCGAATTTTTTTTTTTGAGTTTGAAAAATCGGCCCATGGTATTAATGATGTAGTTCTATGTGCAGAATCATGTAATATCTTCAGATTTGAAAAGTTTTCATTTTTGCTAGGTAAATTTTAACTTGAAATCTTATGAAAATTCAGTATTCCCACCCTTTTACCAACACCACTAAATAGCTTATTTAAAGTAAAGTAAATGTATCAGGTTAATTTATTAGGATGAAAATGATCCAGAATAGTGAAACGAATGATCTTGACACATTTATTAAATTTAATATTCCTTTAGAAAACAAAATCATCAAATACAAAAACCGGTTTTACTACTACGACCCGGTGTTGCTGCACACCATAGAGAACATGTCTTTCTTGCTTCTGTTTCTACTCATCACCTCCCTGCTGACCACCTGAGCTCGGATGTAGCCTTCCCTCCTCTCCTGGCTGTACACGTGACTGCTGGCCTCGCTCACTTGCTGTACACAACGCTCTATACTCTGGGTGTGCGAGGGCCAGGCAGGGACATGCATGGGGTTGTCCAGGAAAGCTCTGACTTGAACATTGGTGAGGCTGCAGGTAAGAGGGGGCTCAATGCCAGCCTGGATGTTATCCAGATCTATGAGATCAGTGAGGGTCTTGGCACCTAGATTGACTTCAGGAGTCTTCCTGACCCTGAAGGAATCGTCACCAACTGATTCGTCATGCCCAGATCCTCTCATAAGTTTCATATCCAAGATCTTTTTGACTGCCACTCTTCTCTCCTCCTCATCCTTACTGCAGAGCATTATCTGCAGAACTGCCTCGGGATAAGCATACCAGGAAGATCTCCTCACAGTCTGCTCCACAATCTGAACAACCTTCCTTGGCTGACTCCTCAGGAGCTCAAGCTGGAAGAGAACATGCCTCGGACCTTCGGAGAACGATGACTTGACCCGTGGTGTTGAACCAATTTGGCAAGTAGACACTACACGATGAATTGACAATAAGTCCCAGGTTGTGAAGCTGGTTCTCTTTCAGTTTATGGATGACACCCAAATTCTGCAGAACCCAGAGCCAGGAGCCACCCAGAATGTGAGACTGAACCTATCTGCAGGTAAGCAGCCTATCAGGCATGACCCCAGTTTTGATGGTACCGCAAATCATGTAACCATAGTACTGGTCAGTACTCAGGCCGTCAATGACAGTATGTGCAAGTTCAACGAGTGAGGGCCAACTGTGATTTTTTTTCAAAGTCGGATTTATTTCTAACTCCAGTGGCAGAGTCCAGCATCTTGCCAAGAGGACCAGACCATATCTGTTGTTTGAAAGAGTCTTGCCATCCAGCTACTGATCAGATGTCTGGAGGGTAACTCGTTGGTGTGGAGGCCAACAATCCAGATTAGCTTCCTCCCAATCTTCCGCTCTATCCACTGTATGACCCCCCCTTGCCACCCTGTGTTCGTGTTGGTGCTGTCCCCTCCAATGGCCTGCAGGGTCTGGTCTACGTTCATCTCTCTCTGAGCCAGTTCACAATGTTATCTGCCACTATCTCAGCTGGTTTCCTGATGTCATCTTTCTCTGGAGTGAAATGCCACAAATACTTCCTTCCTGGTTCACTGCAGCAAGAGTAGTGTTCCTCCTTCACCATGGCAGGGAACAACTTGTCAGAATCTCCAACTTTCATGAACACTTTAGTGTCATCCCTTCTCCCATCAAAGAACAAACAATTGATTCCATTTTCTCTTATCCCCTTATCAAACTCCTCTTCTAGGTTGCTGGTAAGTTTCTCCTGAGCTCTCCTTACTTTGTTATGATCTATCACCAGGTGAACATCATCAGGTGTTATCAAACCACCGTCAATCCAGGCAGCTGTTGCTATCTCTGCAATTTCTCTGAGACCAGTGTGGCAATTGTCGCATGCTGGCCAGAGCTATGTCGGGATATCTTTCTATTTCGAATCTTATGCCTGGAGGTTTGGGATCATTATTTTTCTGGGTTAGGGACAAAGTCACCATTCTCCTGGTCAGCACTCGGATCAGCCATGGGGAAGTCATTAAACTCTGAATCAGCTTGACTCCAATCATCGGCCTTTTTTACCTCACCCTGGGCCTTCTCAAGTCTCTTTTCCTCGGCAACTCTTCTCCTCTTCTGTCTCTCTGTGGCAGCCTCATGTCTCTTGGACTGCGGAATATCTTGGCTAGAAATCATGAGAGCCCCTATACTGCCAGTCTTCTCTCTCTGTGCTTTGACAAATGCCAGTTCGATCACAGGAATCTTCAGTTCACGCTTGCAAATGCAGGAGATGTGGGCCTCGGATTTACAGTCACGATCGCATCCAAACTCAGGACAGAGAACAATTGGGCACTTGCAAGTAATTATGTCAAATAACTGGTCCAGTTGCTTGGCAAAGCTGTCATAACCGCAAGTTTTCCTCTCCCAAGAGAGATATCTCTTGCCTTTTCCCCAACTGGCTAGCAGTCTCTCTAATCTTCTTCTGACTTGTTTATGACTGGAAGCGAACTGAGCATTAGCCAAGTGTACTGTGCCAAGACAACTTTGGTCATATCACTGGCAATGTCTTTACCATTTGTGTAAGTTCTTTGGTTCTTTTCTTAGTTGCTGATTAAACACCGTATCTCAAAGCATCTCTCAATGTAGGCAACTCCGACTTCAGGAGCTCTCTCCCAGACCCAAGATAGTGACTGAGATGGCTGGATTTTTGGTTCCTCGTCCTGACACAAGCAGCCATCGCAAATATTATCAACTTATAAATGCAACAGAATCTGAAACAGAAGAAAATATTGTTAGTTGGGTTGTTAAAGAATGAAGTCAGAAAGCAATGTTCACTATTTAATTGTAATGCACTAATGCAGCTGTACGTTAGATTTTCGATAAATTTCACGCGAAAATTTACCTAGCAAAAGGTTGCAAAATATTGAAACTAAAATTATTTTCTGTTTATATACACTAAAATCTACCAAAAACTTGATGGGCCATAAGTTTTAGCTGATCTTCCCTCCTATGACACACCCTAGTGCCATAATATCCTGACAACGGGGGTTGATTACTATGACCCGTTGTAAACTGTACTCTGAAATCCTTTTGCGCTACCGCTCACAGGATGAGTGTGGGGTGCACAGTAAAGTAGCCGCTGTAAGCGGCAAAATCAACTCATGACCACGTGAGGTCTTTCGTATCAACACCCGAGGACGAGTTACTGCACAACGTGAACACCACACCACCCGGTGTCCCCATGACCACGTGAGGTCTTTCATATCAACACCCGAGATCAAGTTACAGCACCACGTGAACACCACACCACCCGGTGTCTCCATGACCACGTGAAGTCCTTCATATCAACACCCGAGGACGAGTTACTACACCACGTGAACTCCACACCACTTGGAGTCTCCATGACCACATAAGAACATAAGAATGGAGGAAACTGCAGCGGGCCTATTGACCCATACTGGGCAGTCCCGTTTACACCCAACCCCTATTGCTCATATGAGCATCCAACCTATGTTTGAAGCAATTCAGCGTATTCGAGTTAATGATGATATTTGGTAACTTGTTCCATTCATCCACTACTCTGTTTCCAAACCAATGTTTACCTATTTCACGCCTAAATCTAAATTTGTCTAATTTAAAACCATTGTTACGAGTTCGCTCCTGGTTGGATAATTTGAGTAACTTTGTAATGTCCCCTTTGTTTAGCCCTGCCTTCCACTTATACACCTCTATCAGGTCGCCCCTCGCTTTACGTCTCTCAAGGGAGTGCAAATTAAGATGCTTTAACCTGTCTCTATACTCAAGGTTCCTAATGCCCGGGATTAGTCTTGTCATTCTCCTCTGAATTCTTTCCAGGGATTCTATATCCATTCTGTAATACGGTGACCAGAACTGAACTGCGTAATCCAGGTGTAGTCTCATAAAAGCAAGATACAGTTTTAGGATGACCTCGCTAGTCTTGTAACTAACACTCATTTGTATGAACCCAAGTACTTTATTAGCCTTGTTACGAGCAAAAACACCTTGTTTACTTGGCTTAAGGTTCCTACTTATCATTACTCCTAAATCTCTCTCGCAGTCGGATTTTTCTATGGCATCGGTGTTCATCTGGTATCTGGTTTCCCTGTTTACATCTCCTATACTGAGTACTTTACATTTGTCCACGTTGAATTTCATCTGCCATTTTTCACACCATTCGAAAAATTTGTTTAGATCTTCCTGTAGTTTTGCCGAGTCCTCGTCAGATTTGATAACACGTCCTATTTTAGTGTCATCAGCAAATTTTCTTATGTTGCCGTTCATGCCGATATTCATGCCGTTTATGTATATAATAAACAATAATGGTCCAAGTACTCGGTTCTCGTGAACTCCACTCTGTGACGTTATCAACGGGACTTAGTGCCGTTAATGCCGCTCAAAGTCGCCGTTTCCCGTCCTGGTAAATCTTATCTCAATCCATTTAAGGGTGTCACCTTTGATGCCATGAGCTTCTACCTTTCTAATTAGTCTTTCGTGGGGGACTCTGTCGAAGGCATTGCTAAAGTCGAGATAAACCACATCATAATTGTGCCCTTCGTCCACCGATTCGAAAACTGATGAAAAGAATGTTAATAGATTAGTTAGGCAAGAACGTCCGCTTGTGAAGCCATGCTGGGAATCATTGATCAATCGGTGCTTCTCCAGGTGATTTCTAGAATAGAGTTTAAAATGTGATTGCTTCCAGTAATTTGGGTTTACCATTGATGCGACTGACTGAAGGTAGTTTAGAGTGACAGTGATCTATCCCCTTCTTTAGTGCACCCGTATTACATTCAATTATCCTCCGGTGATTCAAGTACTACACCCGTTTTAAGGACATGTTAAACAAATTCCTGATAAGGCATACCAAGCCTTTCCTTACATTCCTTAATACTTGCAAATATCTCTATTGTAATCCGTAAGTGACTTATTAGGCTTTAGTTTGTCTATTATTTCCAGTTACCAATATCGCTACTAGTCACTACTATCTCAATTTAATTTGTTTTCTTCACTATCTCTGAATAGAGTCGGTGCCTCGGGTATCATGTTTAAATTTTCGGTGGTGAAAACTGTTGAAAAATATTTATTCAAATTATTGCTCATTTCACCGTCGTTATCAGTGAGCTCGCCGGAGTCTGACCGTATTGGTCCAATCTTTTCTCGTGTTTTAGTTTGATACATTTGGTAGAATCCTTTGGGGTTTGTCTTCGCCTCCCTTGCTATCCTTACCTCATTATTCCTCTTTGCTTTCCTTATCTCGGTTTTAACCCTACTCGCCAATACCCTATAATAGTCCTAGAGGTGAATTTCGCCACGATTTATCCTTCTACCTATAGCCTTCCTTTGGCCAATGATGTTCTTTAAATAATTATTTATCCATTTAGGGTCATTTTTGTCTGATATGAGTTTTTTGTATGGTATGTTCTGCCTTTGTGCATTAAGTAACTCACTATTTAAATTGTCGTGGAACTCGGCAATCTCAGATCTCGTTATGAGGTCGGTGTCATCTGTCAGGTTCACGGCCAAGCGCGACACCCCCTCTCTTAGCTGCCTCTTTAAACTGTCAAAGTTTGCCCTTCTGAAATCTGGTACTTAAGTGGAATTTTCCTTACGTCTGCCCTGAAAATCTAACTGGAATCGAATTTCTTTGTGATCTCTGTTTGCAAGTTCGTTCCCTACCTCGACATTGCTAATGAGGTTTTCTCTGTTCGACAGAACTAAATCCAGTATATTATTACCCGGTGTGGGTTCGGATATATGTTGACTTAGGAAACAGTCCTGGATCATCTCGAGAAAATCCTCTGATTCTGAGTTACCCGTAAGGTCAGTCCAATCTATTTGGCCAAGGTTAAAGTCGCCTACTATACAGACTTTGTTGTGTGTGGAAGCCCTGCGCATTTCATCCCAGATAAGTCGCTCATTGACGCTATCAAGATTGGGGGGTCTATATATTACTCCTGTGATTAATTTTTCCCGACCGTCGCTTAATTCTATCCAAATTCGTTTTGTATTCCTCTCAGTTTTGCTTCCTATTTATTTCACACTTCAGATTATCCCCAACAAAATTGCCATTACCCGCCTCCTTTCCCGGTCCGCCTTATCGGTATGGGAACAGTTTGTAACCCGCAATTTGGTATTCCATTGGTAGTTCACGTGTGTCTAGGTTGATCCATGTTTCAGTGAATGCAATTATATCGATATCTTCGGTACATACCAAGGCCCTAATATCATCCATTTTGTTTCTCATACTTCTACTGTTCGTGTAGTATACATTTAAGTTAGTCGTGTTCTGAGTCCTCCCCTTACCGCGTTTAGTTTTAAACTCCCTGTCTAATTTAGTTTTGTCACCATTCCTAACACTATTTCCCTGTAATCTTTCGCCTTGTTTACCCGCTCCCACTGCAGTCTCCTCCACCCCCGTGCCCATATGTTCTCTTAGCAGTTTAAAGACTTCGATATCTTTTGAACTGCCCCCTCTAGAGCCCCAGCCAGGGTTGCTACCAGTTCAGGCCCGAGCCATCAACTGTAAACTATAATAATTTGTATGTTCAATTGATGTTCCTTCTTCTTTCAGTCATAAAAGCTTTTGTTAAACGACCCACCCACCCCATGTCTTTGTATGTAATGATCATTTTTGTCCAGTGTATATTTTCAGCCCTCGGGCTGCCGAACTTTTTCAATAAACCGTTAATTATTATTATTATTATTATTACAGATGCACACACACACACACACACATATATATATATATATATATATATATATATATATATATATATATATATATATATATATATATATATATATATATATATATATATATATATATATGCAAGTAAATCACTGTAGGTGCGCGTGATCTAGGTATATGCTGATAACCACAAGGAAAGAAGAAAACACGAAGTTCCCAAGCGCTTTCGTGTAATTCACATCTTCAGGGGTGAGTACAGACTAGAGAGAGAAATACAAATCAAGGTGTATATATACAGAGGAGGGTGAGACCAGGTCCACAATGGTCAGGTATTAGGTAATGACCCTACTAATCTAAATAGCACACAACGGTTGGTGGTCAGGTCAGATGGTCAGGTGACCCGGCCTTCTCACCTGGTCACAAATCTTCTTAATTACAAAATTGTCCAGCTTGTACATGCCGTTACTCAAATTCATGTTGAATGCTTCGGTATGTTTAATAAGACTAGATTCTATGATGTTCCTAGTATCAATTGAATTACATGGTAATGTTGAGGAGGCATTATCCCAGTCAATGCAATGCTTGTTATCCCTCAAATGAACAAACAGAGCATTGGATTCCTGGCCTGTCCTAACACTGTATTTGTGTTGTTTAATTCTAGTTGCAAGATCTTTACCTGTCTGGCCTAAGTAAAACATATTACATTCCTTGCAAGGAACTTTATAACTTTATAACTTTATAACTTTATATAACTTAACTTAACCCCCTCGATCAAATTCACTGTGGAATTAGAGCAAGACTGTAAATTGCCATTCCTAGACTGTCTGATACACAGAATAGGTAACACTTTTAAGTTCAGTATTTATAGAAAACCATCTAATGTGTGCTCATACATTCATTATTATTCTGCCCACCATAATAAAGTCAAACAGTCAGTATTTTCAACAATGTTTTTACGTGCCTTGAGAATTTGCAGTCCGGAATTCATCGATGAGGAACACAAATATATATATAATATTGGCTCAAACCTTAAATACCCTAGATCTTTCATAGACAAATGCCTAAACATTACTAAGAAAACTTTTTATAGAACTGATCCCAAGCCCACCCATGACCATAAGAATATCTAAATATTACCATTTCACAAAAATTTCTCACACATTCCTTCACAACTAAAATCCTGGAACGTCAATGTGGCATTTAAAAACTCATGCACTGTTAAACAAATGTTAATCAAGAACTCCCCCAACAACACAATTGGTTGCATTTATAAAGTTCCTTGCAAAGAATGTAATATGTTTTACTTAGGCCAGACAGGTAAAGATCTTGCAACTAGAATTAAACAACACAAATACAGTGTTAGGACAGGCCAGGAATCCAATGCTCTGTTTGTTCATTTGAGGGACCTCTGACCCAGCTTGGAGAAGGTCGTGCCCGATCGCGCTCCCGTTAGAGACCAAGGAAAATGGCCGCTTTGGATCGTTGTGTCGTGGGGGAAGAGGAGGGGAGTGTGGGGAAAGACGACCTCCTTGCCACGCTGTTAAGGCAGCTGGGGCAGTTGAGGAGTGAGGTTGACACTCTAAAGGGGGAAAATGAAGCCCTCAGGACGGAACTCCTTCAGGTAGGTGTCCTGCCTAGCAGGACACCTGCGAAGGAGGAGCAGGCGTGGAGAGTGGTTGTCTCCAAGGGGACTAGGGTCAGGCTTAGGAAAGCTGACCAGGGTGTGGAGTGCAGTAACCCTTACCAGGTGCTGCAGGAAGCTGGCGAGGAAGAGAAGAGGCAGGACGGTATGGATCAAGGAGAGGAAAGGGCAGTTGTACAAACCCTGCCCACAGGTAAGGTCGTGGTAGTTGGTGACAGCCAGGTGAGGTTTGTAGATAGGGCTTTTTGTGCGAGAGATAGGAAACGTAGGACTATGGTGTGTTTTCCTGGGGCTGGGATAGGGAATGTAGCTGAGAGGATAGACAGAGTTTTGTCAGGGGAGGGTACCAATCCAGTAGTGTGTCTTAGTGTGGGAGGAAACGACATAGGTAAGGTTAGGAGTGAGAAACTTTTCAAGAGGAATAGGGAGGCGCTGGGGAAGATTAGAGATAGGGGAGGGATCCCGATAGTATGTGGTGTCTTGCCTAGAAGAGGGGTTGGTCGTGAATGGCTGTCCAGGGCAATTGCTATTAATTGCCGACTGGAAAAACATTGTGCAAACAATGGTTGGGCATTCATTGATAACTGGCAACGATTCTATGGCAACGACTACCTGTACTGTCGCGACGGAGTACACTTGTCTCGTGAGGGGGTAAAGACGTTGTCTGCATCCCTGGAGCGTGAAATTGTCACTCCGAAGGGGGGGTTTCGCCAGTAGAGAGGGGTCGGGGAAAGTGGGAATCAAAAAACAAGCAGGTCCTGGGAAGTAAAATTAGTTGCTCAGGACAAGGGGTAAAACAGGACCAGGGAAGAGTAGGTTTAAATGTATACTATACAAACAGTAGGAGCGTTAGAAATAAAATAGACTTGCTGAGAGCGGTTGTATGTACCGAGAATGTAGACGTCATAGCAATCACCGAAACTTGGATGAATCTGGCGAGCAAAATTTTTTATCAGAGTACCACATAGAAGGGTACAACCTTTTTCACAAGGACAGGGAAGGTAGGAAGGGGGGAGGGGTCGCACTCTTCGTCAAGGATACATTAAAATGTTGTACTAATAATTCAATAAAGGGTGAAATAGGAACCGAGTCTGTGTGGGTAGAAATCACGGAAGGAAGAGAAAAACTAATTATGGGAGTGATTTACAGGCCCCCAAGTCTTGGCAAAGAAGCAGCTCAGCCCATATGGCAGGAAATGAGTAGGGCAGCAAAATATAACAACCTATGCATTATGGGGGATTTCAACTTCAGAAATATTGACTGGGACAACATTGTAGGCGACTATGAATCTGAAGACTTCCTAGACGCAGTACAGGACAATTTTTTGAAACAACTAATTACAGAACCTACTAGAGGTGACAATATATTAGACCTAGTATTAACAAATAAAGAAAATATTATCAGAGATATCACAGTAGGGGAAGAACTAGGAAACAGTGATCACAGAGAAATCAGGTTCACCCTAAATTGGGAAACGAAAAACAATGACAATATGGTCAGAGTCCCAAACTTTCGGTTGGCGGATTATCAGGGGTTAAGAAGGTACCTAGGTGAGGTCACCTGGGAACAGTCACGTCAGTTCCCAGTAGGAAGGGGTGAGGTCATAGATGACACAACAATTGATCATGACTATAATACATTCACCAGTATACTACATAAAGCACAAGAACAAAATATACCATACAGAAAAATTAGGTCAATTAAGAATGAGCCAAGGTGGATGACCAGATAACTTAAACATGTCATAGGAATAAAGAAAGGAATATATAAGAAATTAAAGGGAGGGGAGGAGCAGCTCAGAAACAGGTATAATGAACTATCTAGGAATGTTAAGAAAAATGTAAGGAAAGCAAAAAGAGACTATGAAATCAAAATAGCAAGAGAATCCAAGGCGAATCCCAAGGGATTTTTCCAGGTATATAGGACAAAGGTCAAGGACAAAGTTGGGCCTTTAAAGTCAGGGAGGGGAGAATTGATAAATGACAGGGAAGACATGAGCAAAGCATTGAACAGCTACTTCATATCAGTTTTCACAGAAGAAATTTGCGATGAAATTCCGGAGGTGGAACTGATATTTAAGGGAAAGGAAGAAGAGAAATTAAAGAATATCACCATCAGAAAAGAGGATGTTCTTAAGAAGATAAATAAACTAAAGAACACAAAATCCCCAGGGCCGGATGAAATTTTTCCTCGAGTCTTAAAAGAGTGTAGGGAACGGATTAGCGGACCCCTCGTAATTTTATTTACAAAATCATTAGACACTGGAGTTGTGCCAGAGTTGTGGAAACAGGCAAATGTAGTACCCATATTCAAAAAGGGAGACAGAGCATCAGCGTCAAATTACCGGCCGATCAGTTTGACGTCAGTAGTGGGGAAATTTCTTGAATCAATTATAGCAGATAGCATCCGATCGCATCTAGAGAAAAGCAAATTAATCTACGACTCTCAACATTGGTTTACACAGGGAAAATCTTGTCTAACAAATCTGCTAACGGTTTTTAGGAAAGTCTTCGAGGTAGTAGATAATGACGAAAATTACGATGTTATTTACTTAGACTTTAGCAAAGCATTTGACAGAGTACCGCATCAGAGGCTTCTGAGAAAAATTAAGGGTCATGGTATCGAGGGGAAAGTTTTAAATTGGATAAAATCATGGCTCACCAATAGAACGCAGAGGGTCAGCGTAGATGGTGTTAAATCTGAGTGGGGCCGTGTAACCAGTGGGGTTCCCCAGGGGTCAGTACTAGGCCCACTCTTGTTCATAATCTACATAAACGATTTAGATACTGGGATCAGCAGTGACATAAGCAAGTTTGCGGATGACACCAAAATAGGGCGGCAAATTAATTCAGGGTAGGATGCAAATACATTACAGGAGGATCTAAATAAACTGCAGGGGTGGTCTGAAAAATGGCAAATGAAATTCAACACCAGCAAGTGCAGCGTACTTAATATTGGAAGAACAAATACTTATAATGTATACAGCCTGAACAACATCAACCTAGAGAAGTCGACTTGTGAAAGAGACCTAGGGGTACTTGTAAGCCCGGACCTACGGCCTAGAAAACAGTGCGTTAATGTTCGAAATAAGGCAAACAGAGTATTGGGTTTTATATCTAGAAGTGTAAGTAACAAGAGTGCAGAGGTCTTATTGCAACTATATCTTGCGCTAGTTAGGCCGCACCTCGATTATGCGGTTCAGTTCTGGTGCCCCTATTATAGAATGGATATAAATTCACTAGAGTCGGTGCAGCGAAGAATGACAAAAATGATTCAGGGACTTAGAAACCTTCCATATCAGGATAGGTTAAAGAAACTTAACTTGCATTCCCTAGAAAGACGAAGAGTGCGGGGAGATATGATAGAAGTATTTAAGTGGGTGAAAGGAATCAATAAAGGGATATAGATAAAGTTCTTATAATATCCGAGCAGGATAGGACTCGGAGCAACGGATTCAAGTTGGATAAGTTTAGGTTTAGGAGGGAGATAGGAAGAAACTGGTTCACAAATAGGGTGGTGGACGAGTGGAACAAGCTTAGCAACTTTGTAGTAAGTGCGGGAACTCTGGAAAGTTTCAAAAGGAGGCTAGATAGATTCATGGATGATAGAGAGTGGTAGTAACTCTCGACAGGAGCTGCCATGCACAGTAGGGTGTGTCATACGGAGGCGAATTTTTTTTTTTTAGTTTGAAAAATCGGCCCATGGTATTAATGATGTAGTTCTATGTGCAGAATCATGTGATATCTTCAGATTTGAAAAGTTTTCATTTTTTGCTAGGTAAATTTTAACTTGAAATCTTATGAAAATTCAGTATTCCCACCCTTTTACCAACACCACTAAATAGCTTATTTAAAGTAAAGTAAATGTATCAGGTTAATTTATTAGGATGAAAATGATCCAGAATAGTGAAACGAATGATCTTGACACATTTATTAAATTTAATATTCCTTTAGAAAACAAAATCATCAAATACAAAAACCGGTTTTACTACTACGACCCGGTGTTGCTGCACACCATAGAGAACATGTCTTTCTTGCTTCTGTTTCTACTCATCACCTCCCTGCTGACCACCTGAGCTCGGATGTAGCCTTCCCTCCTCTCCTGGCTGTACACGTGACTGCTGGCCTCGCTCACTTGCTGTACACAACGCTCTATACTCTGGGTGTGCGAGGGCCAGGCAGGGACATGCATGGGGTTGTCCAGGAAAGCTCTGACTTGAACATTGGTGAGGCTGCAGGTAAGAGGGGCTCACTGCCAGCCTGGATGTTATCCAGATCTATGAGATCAGTGAGGGTCTTGGCACCTAGATTGACTTCAGGAGTCTTCCTGACCCTGAAGGAATCGTCACCAACTGATTCGTCATGCCCAGATCCTCTCATAAGTCTCATATCCAAGATCTTTTTGACTGCCACTCTTCTCTCCTCCTCATCCTTACTGCAGAGCATTGTCTGCAGAACTGCCTCGGGATGAGCATGCCAGGAAGATCTCCTCACAGTCTGCTCCACAATCTGAACAACCTTCCTTGGCTGACTCCTCAGGAGCTCAAGCTGGAAGAGAACATGCCTCGGACCTTGGAGAACGATGACTTGACCTTGGTGTTGAACCAATTTGGCAAGTAGACACTCACGATGAATTGGACAATAAGTCTCAGGTTGTGAAGCTGGTTCCCTTTCAGTTTATGATGAGCGACCCAAATTCTGCAGAACCTGAGAGCCGTTGTGAGCCACCTAGAATGTGAGACTGGACCTATCTGCAGGTAAGGAAGTCTATCAGGCATGACCCAAGTTTTGATGGCACTGCAAATCATGTAACCATAGTACTGGTCAGTACTCAGGTCGTCAATGACAGTATGTGCAAGCTCAACGAGTGGAGGGCCAACTGTGATTTTTTCAAAGCTCGGATTTATTTCTAACTCAGTGGCAGAGTCCAGCATCTTGCCAAGAGGACCAGACCATCTGTTGTTTGAAAGAATCTTGCCATCCAGCTCCTGGATCAGATGTCTCAGTGGCAACTCGTTGGTGTGGAGGTCACAAACAATCCAGACCAGCTTCCTCCCAATCTTCCGCTCTATCCACTGTATGACCCCCCCTTGCCACCCTGTGTTCGTGTTGGTGCTGTCCCCTCCAATGGCCTGCAGGGTCTGGTCTACGTTCCTCTCTCTGAGCCAGTTCACAATGTTATCTGCCACTATCTCAGCTGGTTTCCTGATGTCATCTTTCTCTGGAGTGAAATGCCACAAATACTTCCCTCCTGGTTCACTGCAGCAGGAGTAGTGTTCCTCCTTCACCATGGCAGGGAACAACTTGTCAGAATCTCCAACTTTCATGAACACTTTAGTGTCATCCCTTCTCCCATCAAAGAACAAACAATTGATTCCATTTTCTCTTATCCCCTTATCAAACTCCTCTTCTAGGTTACTGACAAGTTTCTCCTGAGCTCTCCTTACTTTGTTATGATCTATCACCAGGTGAACATCATCAGGTGTTATCAAACCACCGCCAATCCAGGCAGCTGTTGCTATCTCTGCAGTTTCTCTGAGACCAGTGTGGTGTCGCATGCTGGCCAGAGCTATGCTCGGGATATCTTTCCTATTTCGAATCTTATGCCTGGAAGGTTTGGGATCATTATTTTCTGGATTAGGGACAAAGTCACCATTCTCCTGGTCAGCACTCGGATCAGCCATGGGGAAGTCATTAAACTCTGAATCAGCTTGACTCCAATCATCGGCCTTTTTTACCTCACCCTGGGCCTTCTCAAGTCTCTTTTCCTCAGCAACTCTTCTCCTCTTCTGTCTCTCTGTGGCAGCCTCCTGTCTCTTGGACTCGGAATATCTTGGCTAGAAATCATGAGGCCCCTATGCCAGTCTTCTCTCTCTGTGCTTTGACAAATTTCCAGTTCGATCACAGGAATCTTCAGTTCACGCTTGCAAATACAGGAGATGTGGGCCTCGGATTTACAGTCACGATCGCATCCAAACTCAGGACAGAGAACAATTGGGCACTTGCAAGTAATTATGTCAAATAGCTGGTCCAGTTGCTTGTCAAAGCTGTCCTTAACTGCAAGTTTTCCTCTCCCAAGAGAGATATCTCTTGCCTTTTCCCAACTGGCTAGCAATCTCTCACTAATCTTCTTCTGACTTGTTATGACTGGAGGCTTGAACTGAGCGTTAGCCAGAGTGTACTGTGCCAAGACAGCTTTGGTCATATCACTGGCAATGTCTTTGTTTGTGTAAGTTCTTTGGTTCTTTCACTGATTTGCCTGATTAAAACACCGTATCTCAAAGCATCTCTCAA
>NW_024748724.1:0-5730 GCF_018991925.1 Homarus americanus
GTACACCTCTGACACTCCCAGGTACACCTCTGACACTCCTAGTTTCTCCTCTGTCACTCCCTAATACACCTCAGACATTCCCAGGTACATCTCAGACACTCCCAGGTACACTTCTGACACTCCCAGGTGCACCTCATACACACCTAGGTACACCTCTCACACTGCCAGGTACACCTCTCACACTCCCAGGTACTCATGTGACACTCCCAAGTACACCTCTGACACTCCCAAGTACACCTTTGACACTCCCAGGTACACCTCCGACACTCCCTGGTACACCTCCGATACTCCCAGATACACTTCTCACGCTCCCAGGTACACCTCTGACACTCCCAGGTACAACTCCGACACTCTCAGGTAAACCTCCGATACGCCTAGGTACACCTCTGACACTCCCAGGTACACCACTGACACTCCCAGGTATTCCTCTGACACTCCCTGGTACACCTCTGACTCTCCCAGGTTCTCTGCCTCCCAGGTACCTGACACTTCCAGGTACACCTCAGACGCTCCCAGGTACACCCCAGACACTCCCAGTTGCCTCTAACACTCCCAGGTACACCTCTGACACTTCAGGTACACCTCAGACACTCCAGGTACAGACACTCCCAGGTACACCCCAGACACTCCCAGGTACATCCCAGACACTCCCAGGGAAACTTCTCACACTCGCAAGTACACCTCCGACACTCCCAGATACACCTCTGACACTCCCAGGAACACGTCCAACACTCCCACATACACCTCTGACACTCCCAGGTACATCTCTGACACTCCCAGGTACACCTCTGACACTCCCAGGTACACCTCTGACACTTCCAGGTACACCTCCGACACTCCCAGGTACACCTCTGACACTCCCAGGTACACCGCTTTGTGCTCCCAGGTACACCTCTCTGACACTCCCAAGTACACCTCTGACACTCCCTTTACACCTCCGACACTTCCAGGCACACCTCCGACACTCCCAGGTACACTTCTCACGCTCCCAGGTACACCTCCGACACTCCCAGGTACAACTCCGACACTCCCAGGAAAACCTCCGATACGCCTAAGTACACCTCTGACACTCCCAGGTACACCTCTGACACTCCTAGGTATTCCTCTGACACTCCCTGGTACACCTCTGACACTCCCAGGTACACCTCAGACACTCTCCCTTACACCTCTGACACTCCCAGAGGTGTACCTGGGTGTCTGAGGTGTACCTGGGAGTATCTGCGGTGTACCTGGGAGTGTCTGCGGTGTACCTGGAAGTGTCAGAGGTGTACCTGGGAGTGTTAGGGGTATACCAGGGAGTGTCAGAGGAATACCTAGGAGTGTCAGAGGTGTACCTGGGAGTGTCAGAGGTGTACCTAGGAGTATCGGAGGTGTACCTAGGAGTATCGGAGGTTTACCTGGGAGTGTCGGAGTTGTACCTGGGAGTGTCGGAGGCGGTCCTGGGAGTGTCAGAGGTGTACCTGGGAATATCGGAGGTGTACCAGGGAGTGTCAGGTGTACCTGGGAGTGTCGGAGGTGTACCTGGGAGTGTGAGAAGTGTACCTGGGAGTGTCTGGGGTGTACCTGGGAGTGTCTGAGGTGTACCTGGGAGTGTCAGAGGTGTACCTGGGAGTGTCTGGGGTGTCTCTTGGAGTGTCTGAGGTGTACTGAAGTGTCAGAGGTGTACCTGGGAGTGTTAGAGGTGCACCTGGGAGTGTCAATGGGTGTACCAAAGGAGTGTCTGAGGTGTACCTGGGAGTGTCGGAGGTGTACCTGGCAGTGTTTGAAGTGTACCTGCCAGTGTCAGCGGTGTACATGGGAGTGTCACCGGTGTACCTGGGAGTGTTAGAGGTGTATCAGGGAGTGACAGAGCAGTACCTAGGAGTGTCAGTGGAATACCTGGGAGTGTCAGAGGTGTACCTGGGAGTGTCGGCGGTGTACCTGGGAGTGTCTTAGGTGTACCTAGGAGTGTCAGAGGTGTATCTGGGAGTGTCTGTGGTGTACCTGGGAGTGTCTGAGGAGTACCTCGTAGTGTCTGAGGTGTACCTGCGAGTTTGAAAGGTGTACCTAGAAGTGTCTGAGGTGAACCAGGGAGTGTCAGAGAATTACCAGGGAGTGTCACAGGAGAACCTGGGAGTGTGAGAGGTGTACCTAATAGTGTGAGAGGTGTACCTAGGAGTGTCTGAGGTGTACCTGGGAGTGTCTGAGGTGTACGTGGGAGTGTCAGGGGCGTGTACCAGGGAGTGTCAGTGGAGTACATGGGAGTGTCAGAGGTGTACCTGGGAGTGTCGACGGTGTACATGGAGTGTCAGTGGTGTACCTGGCAGTGTCAGCGGTGTACCTGGGAGTGTCAGAGGTGTGCCTGGGAGTGTCTTAGGTGTACCTGGGAGTGTCTGAGGAGTACCTGGGAGTGTCTGAGGTGTATATGCGAGTGTGAGAGGTGTACCTAGAAGTGGCTGAGGTGTACCAGTGAGTGTCATAGGTGTACCTGGGAGTATCTGCGGTGTACCTGGGAGTGTCTGAGGTGTACCTGGGAGTGTTAGGGGAGAACCAGCGAGTGAAAGAGGTGTACCTGGGAGTGTCTGAGGTGTACCGGGGAGTGTTTGAGGTGTACCTGGGAGTGTCAGTGGTGTACCAGGGAGTGTCAGAGGAATACCTAGGAGTGTCAGAGGTGTACTTGGGAGTGTCAGAGGTGTACCTAGGAGTATCGGAGGTTTACCTGGGAGTGTCGGAGTTGTACCTGGGAGTGTTGGAGGCGGACCTGGGAGTGTCAGAGGTGTTCCTGGGAATATCAGAGGTGTTCCTGGGAGTGTCAGAGGTGTACCTGGGAATGTCAGAGGAATACCAGGGAGTGTCAGTGAAGTACCTGGGAGTCTCAAAGGTGTACCTGGGAGTATCGGAGGTATACCTAGGAATATCGGAGGTGTACCTGGGAATATCGAAGGTGTACCTGGGAGTGTCAGAGGTGTACCTGGGAGTGTCGGAGGTGTACCTGGGAGTGACACAGGAGTACTGGGATTGCCTGCAGTGCACGGGCAGTGTCAGGAGGTGTACCTGGGAGTGTCAGAGATGTACCTGGGAGAGCCGAGGCACCTGGGAGTGTGGAGAAGTGGGGTACCTGGCGTTGAGGTGTACCTGGGAGTGTCATAGGAGTACCTGGGATTGTCAGAGGTACCTGGCAGTGTCAAGAGGTGTACCATGGAATGTCAGTGAGCACTTGGGAGGTCAGGAGGTGTGCACCTGGGAGGTCAGAGGTACCTGGGAGTGTCGGAGGTGTACCTGGGAGTGTGAGAAGTACCTGGGAGGCCGGAGGTGTACCTGGATGTGTCGGAGGTGTACCTGGCAGTGTCAGCGGTGTACCTGGGAGTGTCAGAGGTGTAACAGGGAATGTCAGTGGAGTACCTGGGAGTGTCAAAGGTGTACCTGCGAGGGTCAGAGGTGTACCTGGGAGTGTCAGAGAAGTTCCAGGGAGTGTCACAGGAGTACCTGGGAGTGTGAGAGGTGTACCTAGGTGTGTATGAGGTGTACGTGGGAGTGTCAGAAGTGTACCTGGGAGTGCCAGAGGTGTACCTGGGAGTGTCTGAGGTGTGCCTGGGAGTGTCAGGGGAGAACCAGGGAGTAAAAGAGGTGTACCTGGGAGAGTCAGAGGTGTAAGGGGGAGTGTCTGAGGTGTACATGGGAGTGGCAGATGTGTACCAGGGAGTGTCAGAGGAATACATAGGAGTGTCAGAGTTGTACCTGGGAGTGTCAGAGGTGTACCTGGGAATATCGGAGGTGTACCAGGGAGTGTCAGGGGTGTGCCAGGGAGTGTCAGTTGAGTACCTGGGAGTCTCAAAGGTGTACCTGGGAGTATCGGAGGTGTACCTGGGCATATCGGAGGTGTACCTGGGAATATCGGAGGTGTACCATGGAGTGTCAGAGAAGTACCTGGGAGTTTCAGAGGTGAACCAGGGAGTGTCAGAAGAGTACCTGGGAGTGTTAGAGGTGTACTTGGGAGTATCGGAGGTGTACCTAGGAGTATCAGAGGTGTACCTGGGAGTGTACCAAACCTAATCTAACCTAACCTAACCTAACCTAACCTAACCTAACCTAACCTAACCTAAACTCTAACACTGAAAATCATTGTTCTGAAAAAAAATTAAGAGTTTTCCGTGAAAAGAAGAAAAATAAGTAAAATACATTGGTTTTTATCTGAAACTGAGTGTTTCTCGTGAAAAGAAGTAAAACTAACTAAAATTCACCTAACCTAACCTAACCTAACCTAGGTTAGGTTAGGTTAGGTTAGGTTAGGTTAGGTTAGGTTAGGTTAGGTTAGGTTAGGTTAGGTTAGGTTAGGTTAGGTTAGGTTAGGTTAGGTTTGGTTGGGTTAGGTTAGGTTAGGTTAGGTTAGGTTAGGTTAGGTTAGGTTAGGTTAGGTTGGGTTAGGTTAGGTTAGGTTAGGTTAGGTTAAGTGAATTTTAGTTAGTTTTACTTCTTTTCTCGAAGAACACTCACGGAAATCGTTGAATTTCCTTACAAAAACACTTTTTTAGTTAGTTGTACATATTTTCAAACATGTGCCGTGTTTTCTTTTGAAGAACTCTGTTTTGAAGTTAGTTTTACTTCTTTTCACGATTAGGTTAGGTTAGGTTAGGTTAGGTTAGGTTAGGTTAGGTTAGGATAGGTTAGGTTAGTTTAGGTTAGGTTAGGTAAATTTTAGTTAGTTTTACTTCATTTCAAGAAAAACACTCAGTTTTAGATAAAAACCAATGTATTTTACTTATTTTTATCTGCTTTTCACGGTAAATGCTTAATTTCATTTCAAAACACTGATTTTCAGTGTTAGAGGTTAGGTGAGGTTAGGTTATGTTTGGTACACTCCCAGGTACACCTCTGATACTCCCAGGTACACCTCTGACACTCCCAGGTACACCTCCGATACTCCCAAGTGCACCTCTGACACTCCCTGGTACACCTATGACACTCCCAGGTACACCTCAGACACTCCCTGGTACATCTCTGACACTCCCAGGTACACCTCTTTCACTCCCTGGTTCTCCCCTGACTCTCCCAGGTACACCTCAGACACTCCCAGGAACACCTCAGACACTCCCAGGTACACCTCTGACACTCCCAGGTACACCTCAGACACTCCTAGGTACACCTCTCAGACTCTCAGGTACACCTCTCACACTCACAGGTTCTCCTGTGACACTCCCTGGTACTTCTCTGACACTCCCGGGTTCACCTCAGACACTCCCAGGTACACCTTAGAAACACCCAGGTACACCTTTGACATTCCCAGGCACACCTCTGACACTCCAAGGTACACCGCTGACACTGCCAGGTACACCTCTGACACTCCATGTATACCTCCGACACTCCCAGGTACACCTCTGACACTCCCACGTACTCCAATGACACTCCCAGGTACACCTGTGACACTCCCAGGTACTCCACTGGCACTCCCTGGTACACCCCTGACACTCCCAGGTACACCTCTGACACTCCCAGGTACACCGCAGACACTCCCAGGTACTCTTCTCACACTCTCAGGTACACCTCTGACACTCCTAGGTACTCCTCTGTCACTCCCTGATACACCTCTAACACTCCCAGGTACACCGGTGACACTCCCAGGTACACCGCTGACACTGGCAGGTACACTTCAGACACTGCCAGGTACACCTCCGACACTCCCAGGTACACCTCTGACACTCCCAGGAACACCTCAGACACTCCCTGGTACACCCCTGACACTCCCAGGTACAC
>NW_024748725.1:0-16406 GCF_018991925.1 Homarus americanus
GTCAGTGTGTCAAAACAAGGTCGGGCCCACATCAACTGGCAATATAATCACATAAGGCGGATCATGACGATAACACATTTGTACTTATTGTTTCATCAAAGTACTTAGGCAACATGTTAAATCTATTGTTTGTGTGAAAGTAAAAGGAGAAGCTGTACAGGTTGATCCACAGTTCCTGTTTCAACGTCTAACAAAAGCATCAGGGAGAGTGTAAGGCAGGTGAGTAGTGTAACCACCCACTGTACTCTCAAGGGTCTGGCCTAAGAAACACCTTATGACTATGAGCTGTACACTGCTGCATCACATTAACCACTTGGAGTTGTAAACAAACACTCCAAAAGTGCCTTTATGGAGGAGACCGATGAATTTCAAAATGAACACTGTGACTCCTGTTGTCTCGGTAGGGTCGTCAAAATCCTTTGTCTGTTGTGTCATATCGTCTAACACAAAATCGTAAACATACTTTTTGGAGCGTATCTACATCTTACAGCATGATGACACTAAATGGCCGCCTTAAAATGTTATTCTCAAAGACTTAATTATCCAATGAAAAAATTCACCCACTAAAATTTAAGATCACATTGAAGATAAACTCATTAAAGTTTTATACTGTACTATAATGGAAATTAAAGTTCACTCACTCGCACTCTTGGGCAGAAATTATAATTTAAGTTCTCATTTTAGAACAGTCTTGGCTGTTTTTAGGTCCTGCTATGGTTACTGTCTGAGTCATAATCAACCTCACTTGGCATCTTCTATTTCATTTTGGCGCATTTCATGTTGGTGTATTTCATGTTGGTGTATTTCATGTTGGTGTATTTCATGTTGGTGATCACCTGCCACCCACCAGAGACTTGGGAAGGTTAGAAATAGTGTCATCTCTGTGTTTATGACGTCTTCGAGGTTTATATCTTCACCTCACCTCCTGAACCACATCCTCAAGACGGACCATTTCTTACCCCTGGTCGTCTTCTTAGCTAATCAGGCTTATTTAATTCTTCTCTCACAGCGCTGCGCCCCCTGGCGAGAAACTCTCCCTCATTTCTTGTAACTTTTAGAGAAGGAAAGTTTATTCTCAACTGGTTGTACAGATGAAGCGTCACAACTTCTCGATATCTTTGCTTTGTGATTATAATACCAACGTGTCTGAGTCGTGTACGTATTTGTTTATAAACTTAATGGAATAATATTTACCCAAGTTTAAGAGGCACTAAAAGAATTGTAAGTGAATGAAATATCGAAATCCTTGAAAAAACTAAATTTCTTAAAACAGTAATGGACTAAGACAGCAGTGGAAGGTAAGGAGATTGGTGGAAAAGAAAGAGAAGACCGAAGGAGGAAGGTAAAAGGAGGGAAGATGGAGGGGTAAAATAAAGGGGAAAGGAAGATGAAGGGGGAAGAAATGAATGGGGGAGATGGAAGGGAGGAAGAAGGGAGGGAGGAAGAAGGGAGGGAAGATGAAGGGGTAAGATGGAGGAGAAAGACGATGGGAAGAAGAAGATGAAGGAGAAGATGAAAGGTGGAAGATGAAAGGCAGGAAGCGACAGTGCAAAATAGATCGGCAACAGACACAGTTGTACCAGAGGTGGTAAAAATATACACCAGGAAGGAATCAGGTGTGGCAATGTAATACACTCTCTCTCTCTCTCTCTCTCTCTCTCTCTCTCTCTCTCTCTCTCTCTCCATATTATGTTGCTCAGATTTCTCTCTCTTTTTCTAAAAATACAATACTCAACTCAATAAAGGCAACACATGTACTGTACTATGACTGCCAGTGTATTATAGCATCAACATTATTATATAAGAGTATATATTATACTTAAGCCCCCCCCCCAGGTATCGCCGGGATGGTTAATCTTCAGGTGGGATACGCTGGGCGGCGAGGGGAGTGACAATCTACCTGTGTCATTAAGGTCTCTGTTACCTTTTCCTGGGGCGACACTTCAGGTGAGTTATTATATAAAAAAGAGACTCACTTTATACAATACATGAAATAACACCACCATTTAACTTACATAAATTAACACACAATACAGTACTGAATGCCTAACTAGCTTAGCTCCCCCCACCCCAGCCTCCCTTGAGCGAGCAGGAGCGTGCTGTGTATGGCCACCACCCCAACCAATCACCTCGACTCCAGCTAGGTGGACAGCCCACCTGCTATTACTCCCTACTACTTTACTTCCCGTTTCTATTCTTTCCTTCTCTCTTTCCTCTCCTCTCTCATGGCAAAGTCATTTCCCACTTTACTTCATCATCGTTACTCAGTAAGACAGCAGTAGACCACGACGCTTAACACTGTACCTGCCTGACTCTGGTGTTACCTGTACTGTGTTAATTGGCTTGAAGAACATACAACTCTAAAACGTGATATGAATTGTTAATTTTCATAGGAAGATGAACTAGACAAAAAACGACCTTTATAACTAAATGTCAGACCAAATACTGTCAAGAGGTGTGAACAGCTTCCATATGGAGAGGAGAGGATCTTTAATTGAAGTCTAATGTGTCACTTCACGCAATAACTCTGTGGGGTGGACACATCGACAACACAAGAGTGACCGACATATAAACACTTCCGAGACAACGATAACTAATGACTTTTTTGTTTGTCCTTTCAGAACAAAGTTCACTCCTGGGATTATCTCTCATAAACGAAGCATCACCAAGCACAAGCACCACACACCTGTATAGGCCTTCAGTATCGTCAACCAGCAACTGTCTATATGATAATAGTCCAGACAAAACCTTGCTTTTACTTTAACCCGGAAATAAACATCGACAGGTTTATTATAAATAATTATGACGACAGTAAGTTTTCAAGGTTCAAGTGTCCTTATTTCCTGCCAATGGTTCCAGGAAAACCTTAAAACTTACAATTAATAAATAATTAAAGATTTTTGTTTCTTGTATCTATATATATAAAACAAAGTAGTATGTATTTTTGTTTGTGTGTGTGTTTGTGTGTCCGCACGAGAATCTCGGAAACTACTATACCGATCTGTAGTGATGATGGATGGTGTTATATGTAGTGATGATGGATGGTGTTATATGTAGTGATGATGGATGAAGTTATATGTAGTGATGATGGATGGTGTTATATGTAGTGATGATGGATGATGTTATATGTAGTGATGATGGATGGTGTTATATGTAGTGATGATGGATGATGTTATATGTAGTGATGATGGATGATGTTATATGTAGTGATGATGGGTGGTGTTATATGTAATGATGATGGATGATGTTATATGTAGTGATGATGGGTGGTGTTATATGTAGTGATGATCTATCTTCTATCGATATAAAACAAAGAAGTATGTCTGTTTGTGTGTGTGTGTGTGTGTGTTTGCTTGTGTGTCCGCACGAGAATCTCGAAAACTACTCTACCGATCTGTAGTGATGATGGATGATGTTATATGTAGTGATGATAGATGGTGTTATATGTAGTGATGATGGATGGTGTTATATGTAGTGATGATGGATGATGTTATATGTATTATAAGTGTTTAAATAACATGGTAGATATTACTGAGCCTTCATCAGGGTTGGTGCCTCCCTCCAGGTTCCCAGAGGTACAACTATTGGTGACATTTTCTTATTCGATGGCAGCAGTTGAGTTAGATTCATTGGTTGGGAGGGACAGACAGAGTGTAAGTAGCTGTGGAAGTTTCGCGCTCCCTGATGTCGCCCAAATTGTCATAATTGAAGGTAACTGACTTGGCAACGGTAGTGCGTACGTTGGTCTTCTTAAGGATAGAGGCGGGTTGTTGGTCGGCAACATTGGATAGAACAATGAACTCAGCAGCTTGGCAGTCAAGGTTGTTCAAGGTACCATGGGCACTGTAGTAGTTAACTTCCAGCTTGTTAGTTGATTTTCGGCTGCGGCCAATGCTGTCACCATCCAATCGTCCAACAGCCTTATCACAGGAGGCTTCGTCAAAGTATCAGATGTATGCGAAGCCATAGTGTTCATTTTTGTTGTCTTTTGCGGGCATCACAAATAGGTCGATCTGTCCACATTCCTCAAACAATGGTCGAATCTGCTTAGGGGCCACACCAGGGTAGATGTTTGTTGCAACCACCACAAAGCTGGTGTCGAAGTCTACAACGAAATCCTTGCAAGCCTTCACCTCCACCTCAGACACCTTCGATACAGTGCGTCGGAACACCATTGTGATGTACTGACACTAACAGCTCTCTCACTGAGGTCAAATCAAAAATTGACCATACAGAAAGAATTACGGTTTAATAAGGTTGGAATTTAAAGAAATTGACAACAAAATGAAGCTCTGTTTATCACTATAGTGTTGAGGACTGGTGTTTGTAGAGATGATGGATGGTGTTATAATATGTAGTGATAATGGATGGTGTTATATGTAGTGATGAAGGATGGCGTTATATGTAGTAATGATGGATGGTGTTATATGTAGTGATGATAGGAGGGTAACATATGTAGTGATGATGGATGGTGTTATATATAGTGATGATGCATGATGATATATGTAGTGATGATGGTTGGTGTTATATGTAGTGATGCTGGATGGTGTTATATGTAGTGATGATGGATAGAGTTATATGTAGTGATGATGGATGATGTTATATGTAGTGATGATGGATGATGTTATATGTAGTGATGATGGATGGTGTTATATGTAGTGATGATGGATGATGTTATATGTAGTGATGATGGATGATGTTATATGTAGTGATGATGGATTCTGTTATATGTAGTGATGATGGATCGTGTTATATGTAGTGATGATGGATAGTGTTATATGTAGTGATGATGATGGATGGTGTTATAAGTAGTGATGATGGATGTTGTTATATGTAGTGATGAAAGATGGTGTTAGTGAAGATTGTGAAGTGATATGTAGAGAAGATTGTGAAGTGAGGTGTAGTGAAGATTGTGAAGTGAGATGTAGTGAAGATTGTGAAGTGAGATGTAGTGAAGATTGTGAAGTGACATGTAGTGAAGATTGTGAAGTGAGATGTAGTGAAGATTGTGAAGTGAGATGTAGTGAAGATTGTGAAGTGAGATGTAGTGAAGATTGTGAAGTGAGATGTAGTGAAGATTGTGAAGTGAGATGTAGTGAAGATTGTGAAGTGAGATGTAGTGAAGACTGTGAAGTGAGATGTAGTGAAGATTGTGAAGTGAGATGTAGTGAAGATTGTGAAGTGAGATGTAGTGAAGATTGTGAAGTGAGATGTAGTGAAGATTGTGAAGTGAGATGTAGTGAAGATTGTGAAGTGAGATGTAGTGAAGATTGTGAAGTGAGATGTAGTGAAGATTGTGAAGTGAGATATAGTGAAGATTGTGAAGTGAGATGTAGTGAAGATTGTAAAGTGAGATGTGGTAAAGATTGTGAAGTGAGATGTAGTGGAAAGTTATGGAAATTGGGGATGTCATGAAGATTGAGAACAGGATGTAGTGAGATTGTGAGTCAAGGATGTAGTGAAGATTGTGAGAGTGGGATGTGGTGAAGATTGTGAGTGGGGATGTGGTAGAGATTGTGAGTAGGGATGTAGTGAAGTTGTGAGAGTGAGGATGTAGTGAAGATTGTGGAGTGAAGAGTGTAGTGAGAGGTTGTGAGAGTGAGATGTGAGTAGAGATTGTGGAAGTGAAGGATGTAGTGAAGATTGTGAGTGAAGGATGTAGTGAGATTGTGAAGTGGGGATGTGGTGAAGATTGTGAGTGGGGTCTTAGTGAGAGATTGGCGAGGTGAGATGTAAGTGAAGATTGTGAAGTGAGATGTGGTAAGATTGTGAGTGAGGATGTGAGTGAAGATTGTGAGTGAGATGTAGTGAAGATTGGCGGAAGGTGAGGTGTGGTGAGGTTGTGAGTGGGATGTAGTGAGATTGGCCAGAGTGAGGATGTAGTGAGGTGTGAGTGGGATGTAGTGAGATTGTGAAGTGGGATGTAGTGAAGATTGTGAAGTGAGATGTAGTGAAGATTGTGAAGTGAGATTTAGTGAAGATTGTGAAGTGGGATGTAGTGAAGATTGTGAAGTGAGATGTAGTGAAGATTGTGAAGTGAGATGTAGTGAAGATTGTGAAGTAAGATGTGGTGAAGATTGTGAAGTGAGATGTAGTGAAGATTGTGAAGTGGGATGTAGTGAAGATTGTGAAGTGAGATGTAGTGAAGATTGTGAAGTGAGATGTAGTGAAGATTGTGAAGTGAGATGTAGTGAAAATTGTGAAGTGAGATGTAGTGAAGATTGTGAAGTGAGATGTAGTGAAGATTGTGAAGTGACATGTAGTGAAGATTGTGAAGTGAGATGTAGTGAAGATTGTGAAGTGAGATGTAATGAAGATTGTGAAGTGAGATGTAGTGAAGATTGTGAGTGAGATGTGGTGAAGATTATGAAGTGAGATGTAGTGAAGATTGTGAAGTGAGATGTAGTGAAGATTGTGAAGTAAGAAGTGGTAAAGATTGTGAAGTAAGATGTGGTAAAGATTGTGAAGTGAGATGTAGTGAAGATTGTGAAGTGAGATGTAGTGAAGATTGTGAAGTGAGATGTAGTGAAGATTGTGAAGTGAGATGTAGTGAAGATTGTGAAGTGAGATGTAGTGAAGATTGTGGAGTGAGATGTAGTGAAGATTGTGGAGTGAGATGTAGTGAAGATTGTGAAGTGAGATGTAGTGAAGATTGTGAAGTAAGATTATAAAGTAAACTGTAGTAATTGAGGTTAAACGAACGCGGTTATTCTGTAGTGTATCCGTGTCTTGTTAACGTGGAACCAACATGGCGGTGGTTCTCAATATAGATACGTTATTTTGCCGGGAATTTCTGTCAAAACGAAATATGAATCAACCATATTTAGCCTAAATTAACCTAGCGGCTTTATTATATATTCTAAGGTGTTTAAGTTGGATAGATCAGATCAGGTTAGGTAAAGTCAGGTTGGGTTAGGTTAGGTTAGTTTTGTTAATTTTGCCAGTTAGAGGCTGGTTTATTGTGCCCCCCATACTCATCCTGTGAGCGGTAGTGCAAAGAGATTACAAAGTGGTGTTAGATGAGGTAGGTGGTTAAGTTAAGTTTCAATAGGTTAGGTTAGATTACGTCAGGTTGGATTAAGTTAAGTTAGGTTAGGTAGGTAATAAGTAAAGAGGTTACGGTCGGTAGGTGGGAAAGTTAGGTTTGATTAGGTTAGCTTATGTCAGACGGGGAGGTTAGGTTCGATTATGTCAGGTTAGGTTCGATTATGTCAGGTTAGATTAGATTACGTCAGGTTAGGTTAGATTATGTCAGGTTAGGTTAGATTATGTCAGGTTAGGTTAGATTATGTCAGGTTAGGTTAGATTATGTCAGGTTAGGTTAGATTATGTCAGGTTAGGTTAGATTATGTCAGGTTAGGTTAGATTACGTCAGGTTATGTTAGATTACGTCAGGTTAGGTTAGATTATGTCAGGTTAGGTTAGATTATATCAGGTTAGGTTAGATAATGTCAGGTTAGGTTAGATTATGTCAGGTTTGGTTAGATTATGTCAGGTTAGGTAAGTAGGTGGAGGTGGGTAAAAAAGGTTAGGTTAGGTCGGCAGGTTTTAGTGTAGGAGCTTAAGTAATCCCGTAAAATTTCATGTTAATTTTTGACACCATACATCGTAATAATCCTTATAAACTATGTTAAGGAACTGTGGTGTAATTTTTTCTGAACGGTTTATTATAAGTTTTATGCCATTAAAGAAGTTTTATCAAAGAGCGGCGTAATGAACCACAGACGTATTACCATTAACTCCTAAGTAACTTTAAACATGACTAATAACCTATGAACATGTAGTATTATATCATTACAATTTAACGTAATATATTATGAATGCTGTTATAATATCTTAAGTGTGTTACAAACATGGCTGCTCATATATGCCATCCTGTCTCTGGCAAAGAAGAGATTGCAGTAAGTAAAATTAATTGCTAAAGACAAATACTGGAAATTAAACATATACTTATTACCATTATCTGAAAAGCTTAGAACCACCGTTTTATATTTATTAAAAGTTTGTAGTGTTATACATCATGTGTATACAAGTCACAAGTTATTATTAACGACATTGCTTCAGTCCTCGTCATCAGAGTCTTCTGTGTACAACAGATTCCTTCACCTTGTTTAGGTATTTCTCATCATCTGCTTGACAGTTACACATCTCGGTGCATGTCATGCTATTCTTTCTGATTCTTTCTGTATGAACATGACAATGATCCACATTTCCTGACGCCACATCCACATTTAACAAGTTCTGTGATTGCTTCTGGAGCTGGTGGTTGGTCTGATATTACTAGTATGAAACAGTCATTGTCAATCTTCCAGCCATGCTCTAATTGTAAAAGCATTTCACTGTCTGCATCATAAGACCACAGAAGAGCTTGATACCTTCCTCTCAATATATGATACTTTAGAGTTGCTGCAGTCGCTGGTAGTTCTCCAGCTTCTGCCTGCGTTATCTTGAAGAGATGCCATCTAAGTTTTGACAGTTTAGTGAAAGTCATTCGTGGACAGTAGAGCTTAAATACAAATTCCTCTAGACCAATATACATGTCTGCTGGAGGGCATTTGGTCTACTCAGCATCTTGAATGCATCTAGGACTTTTGTGTTAGATTTCATCAAAGTGCTCCAACATGCTTTCTTTCCTTTACCAACAAATTTTCCAATGCAGTCAGATCCTGTGAAAGCATGGAAACCTGTAAGGCTCTCTGCCCAATGTGTCGTCGCTCACCAGTTCCTGTTATCATACTTGTATTTTCTCCAAGTTGAGGCTGCTTTAATATGCCAAACACATCAGTGTCTGGTGACTTGACATGTACAGTGCTGCCCTTCTGTGATGCATTTACTGTATGCCCTGCTTAAGTTCTATAACTTGTGATAGTAATTTGATGGTTGAAGTCTTATTTGCTGCTTTCCACAACAGAAGATTAACCTTGGACAGCTTTTCCCAGATGCTCAATGGACCAACAATACGTTCCTTGACAAAATTTTCATAATTTTGGCTTCCAACTTCATATGCTCATTGATTGTCATATTTGGCATTTTCTGGCATTACAGCTCCAGTTACCAAGTTTATAAGAGCATCATTTTCCTGGGATTACAGTCACCAATAACATTGTGTAGCTTCTGTACATCAGCATATTGACTGCTGACAATAGCTGTAGAGAGCTCATGGTGTTCTGTTCTTTTGTAATCTTTATGAGTTTGATATTTTATGTAATGAACTTAATTTGAAAACCCAAATGGTAGTATATGATCTTTTATCACCTTAGACACTCTGTGCGTCATGCCTCTCAAGTGATTTTTTTCCTCTCTTCTCTGAACAAATACGACCTTTATCCCATCAGAAAAAATATCACCATATATATTTTCTTAATCTACAGGTGCCAAGGTTTAAAATGACGGATGGTGTTAAAAATTAACCTGAAATTTTTACGTGACCACATATTATCTTGTTGGGTTTCTGAGAGAACTTCACGGCTAAATAGCGCCTCTGTATTGATAGCCGGTACATGTCGTAATATCCACCGCTCATAGTTAAATCTTTATGTCCGTTTATTTTGTCCTAATTTAAGTATCAAAGAGTGTTTTCATTTTTAAGTATCTTAAGTATCTTTTTTCCCCACTCCTAAGTATCTAAGTATGATTTATTTTCATTTTTAAGTAACTAACCATATTTTTGTTTTCATTATAAAATGTGATTGATACAGACAACAGAAGTAAATATCAGCTGGAGGTCGTAAACGAAGCTGATGTGAAGTATTTTGACTCACTGTTCCCACGAACTAATTGCTTCACTGGTTTATACCGAAGAAATAAAACCGTCAACGAACCATCCAATTCAAATGTGTCTTAGGCGATACAGGGTGTTTATGCGTCACTCTGATACCAAGAATGACTTTGTGTACTGTGGTGAAGCTGAGGGTAGGATAGGGTTGGGTTGGGTTGGGATGGGTTAGGATTACGGATGTGTGGGTATATTCTGTCGCATTTTATAGGTATCTTGCGTCTTTCTCATTATTCCTTCTTTATCATGAGTATCTGTGCTTATTAATACACCACCTCGCAGGATAGTGGAAGAGGAATGGATAGTAACGATATAATATTCTTCTTACATATACCTTAGCTTGATTACAGGTAACACCAGGTAGAAGTTACATGACTCTTAAGAGTTTTCCTCGACTTGGCTGATTCAACTGTAAGACTTGTTGTATTTATCCTTATTAAAATCCTCCACCTGTAAGACCCTCCACTTGTTAGACCCTCCACCTGTAAGACCCCCCACTTGTAAGACTCTCCACTTGTAAAACCCTTTAGGGATTTGAAATACCTTCTCGTCTTGGCTCCACTAGTACTGTACACACCCTCTCTAGCCTTAGTTTACAGTAATGTTGAAGTATATAGTGAAGACTCACAGCTCATGGGTTAGAAAAACAAAAGATGCTTGTTTTACTTATTTATTTATTTATTTATTTATTTATTTACAGTTTATTTTAGAATCCCCGAAAGTTAGAACAAAATGGCTGACGGGACTCACAAGCGGGCGGTGTTTACAGTATGGACCAAGAATAAAAAATAAATGAAAAATAAAATAAATAAATCGTAAATTGGTGCATTGTTTTTCCAGGGGTAATTATAGAAGTACAAATGTTCTCCAGCAGTGGGTAACGATCATAGCCACGTATAGAGCTTCTAACGCAGGTAGATTGATATAGATGCATTACCTGGAGTTAGTGGGTTACAGGGGCCTCCTACACGATAATATTAAAGGTGTTTTTTCCTTCTGTTTGTGGCACTTGAGGTGTTTAGGTTAGGTTTAATTTAAATGGTTTAGTTATAATAGTTATATTACGATAAGTTAAGTTGAATTTAGAACTTTTGATTTACATATATCGTGTTTTAGAAGGATTTGTTAGCTAATAAGTTTAATTTGGATAAGTTTAGTTTAATTTAGATCATTTGATTTTACAAGGTCGTATTATAATGACTGGGAACCATATAGAAACCTGTTAGAAGTAAATATTTCTACGGCAGTGAATGAGTAGGTCAATAAGTGGTGTATAGAGCTGCTGACGCAACTTAAACGGTATATACTGTACATTATATGTTATCAGAGCTCTTCCTGTTGTACGTAACCGCCTCCGTCAAAGTGTCTTAGTGGCTCATGTGAAGATTAGCCTCTAGTTTATTTAACCTCAAGATTAACTACACTGGCACTGCCTGACCTGACCTGACCTGACCTGACCTACCCTACCCTACCCTACCCTACCCTACCCTACCCTACCCTACCCTAACCTAACCTAAATTAATCTAACCTAACTTAACTTCCCATGTAGCGTTAGGTTAATCATTAGTTGAAATAAGCTGGGAGGGTTAATCTTCATGTAATCTATCTTAATTAACAATTTTGGTCAGGTGAGGCCTTCTTTACCCTACTCGAGAGCAGGAGGAGGATGACTTGCTAACGTCTACAGATCATCGTCAACCAAGGCAGATATTGAATACCTTTTGTTTACCTTCGTGGCTTAAGAACACATCTTAACACCATAAGACTATTCGCCTCAATGCAATAATACAGAAATTGATTATTGTATTCTAATAAAATTTACGGTGTATCTTTTGAACCAGATTTATTGTTTGACTTTTGTGAATGAGAAACTGGTTGAGGTGTATTGTGGTAAACATCCTTAAGAGCAGCTCTGTGTGTTCTTTCGACCTCAAAGTAACACAAAAGGTAGCCAATATCTCCCCTTGGTCAGTCACTTTATGTAGATGTCAATTGTGTCATTTTTCTAGACTTAGTGCTCCCTGGAGGAGAAAGTAAATACAATGTTGATTTATTTTGGTCACAACACACGCTAGTAGATTATTTTTTCCTATTTAACTAAATAATTAACACTATGTAGCTAACTAATTATATGACTCAAAGATGGTAACCAATATGGCGTCGATATTGTTCACATACTATATGATTAATAGATGTATTGTCTGTTTAATTTTAGGGAAGAATTTAATATATAAACTTTTGAGAATCTGGATACAGGAGTTTTGTCTTTGCGCGCGCGCGCGCGCGCGCGTGTGTGTGTGTGTGTGTGTGTGTGTGTGTGTGGTGATGATGATGATGACGGATACTTTCCTCTGCAGTGAAAAATATCTTGACATTGCAAAGTTTAACTGTAAGCCGAAGGAACGTTTGTAATGTGACTTATTATGTGAAATTGTAACTTGAAATTCTTTGTGAAAAAATATTTCCCTATAAAGTTTGGCAGTAAATGAAGTATTACATCAAGGTGTAACTTGTAGTTCCTTGTGGAGTAAATTACCTAAGTGGACGATACAGCTACTCCAGGGTGTAAGACCTAGAGTAGAAAGTCTTAAGACCTTACCTGAGGTTGAAAGACTCTTATAGTGGAACGTCTTAGGTATTGAAACTTTAATTATAGTAAATAAAATATAATCTACCTAAACATTCCTTCACCTGGCGACAACTAATGATACAGGTGGTGTAATAGCTCTTTAAAATTCCTCCGTTTGATATAATAATGACCACACATGAACTTATAATGTGCAATATCTTGAAACACATTAGCTGCAACATTACACATAGTCCAGTGTATGTGTAGTGAGAGACATCTACCTAAATGAGTTACAGAATGTGGAGTTGAGGCAAAAAAATGTTGGGACATGTTTGAGATCATCAGTTGAGCCAAACGTTTATACTCAATATTGTTTTAATGGTATTTTAGAGCGACCGGAAAATGTAAACAAAATGGCCGGCTAGGCTCGGGGGATCCACGAGTCCTCTTATGAAGGATCGACAATAAATGAAAACAAATCAGATTAATTTAAACACATTTCCAAGAGTATTAGATCCTGTAAAGAGAGAAAATTAATACTTGATATTTGTAGAAGCTTTTTTTTTCGTCCGTTTTCGTCTTGGTTAAAACAATTGTGGTGGTGTTACCTGTTCCAAACGGTAGACATCAAGGAAATGGAACAAGACCTTAATACTCAAAGGTACACATGATGATTTGTTCCCAAGTCCGAGGATTTACTTCACAAAACAGATTAACTTTAGGACACAATGATGGCGAACAAAATAACATCAACATTGCGTACAGTACATATCTTGCTTTGACTCTTAACTCTTGTAATTTTTCGTAATGTTAGTGAACGAATTTGAGATTCTGGGCATATTTTCTTGTTTTTCTTTCTAATCAAGTGTAAAGGAAGATGTACTGTTTATTGGTGGATTTGGTGATGTCTTAATAGTGTATTAGTGTGTTAATATTACACAGGTTTGGTATAGTGGTGACGGTAATGTAGTGTAGTAAGATTTTAACACATGGAGGTGAATTTGTCTTTTATGTTGAGGATTTAAGAACATAAGAACAGCTGAGGATTTAAGAACATAAGAACATAAGAAAATAAGGAGTCTGCAATAGGCCGGTTGGCCTGTGCATGACAGCTCCTGTCGAGAGTTACTACCACTCTATCATCCATGAATCTATCTAGCCTCCTTTTGAAACTTTCCAGAGTTCCCGCACTTACTACAAAGTTGCTAAGCTTGTTCCACTCGTCCACCACCCTATTTGTGAACCAGTTTCTTCCTATCTCCCTCCTAAACCTAAACTTATCCAACTTGAATCCGTTGCTCCGAGTCCTATCCTGCTCGGATATTATAAGAACTTTATCTATATCCCCTTTATTGATTCCTTTCACCCACTTAAATACTTCTATCATATCTCCCCGCACTCTTCGTCTTTCTAAGGAATGCAAGTTAAGTTTCTGTAACCTATCCTGATATGGAAGGTTTCTAATTCCCGGAATCATTTTTGTCATTCTTCGCTGCACCGACTCTAGTGAATTTATATCCATTCTATAATAGGGGCACCAGAACTGAACCACATAATCGAGGTGCGGCCTGATTTGTTAAAGGGAAGATCTGGTGGACGGGGATAATTGTCTGGTTGTGATGGACACGGCTCACCTAACCTAACCCAATCTAACCTAACCCAACCCAACCTAACCCAACCTAACCCAACCCAACCTAACCTAACCCCTATATATGTGTGAGATAAGGTTCTGATTCAAGAACAAGATGCACAAGTTCGAATCCAAATTGAGCTGTAGGGTTTGTTGACTAATTCGGTGCTTCACATTCATAAACTCTCAAATGGGATACGACTAAACCCGAAGCCCCATCTTCCGTCGGTCGGTCGTTGGTGTCAGGTCAAAGTTCAGTTTGTAGTTCACCTCCTGTGATATGTGTCATTTATCGAAACGAAACATGAGGTTAACGTGAAAACAAAACCTCGAAGCAACACGTATAAACAGGGTCGAGTTTTCATCGGATTTTACGTCATGAAATTTTCCATCTTGAGAGAGAAAGAGAGAGAGAGAGAGAGAGATTGATTGATTGATTTCGATGCTGAAATTAACACTAAAATTTTATACTGTAATTGAGATAAATGCAGGTAAGGTTGGCGTATGGAATTATTGAAGGACGATCACAGAAATGTTTTACCTGTTTCCTGTGATGTAAGTCCAAAATGGTGTTAATTGTCATGGGTTTATACGTCCAAAATATTCTTCATATCGTAGGGTTTTACATCCAAATATGCCATCCAAGTCCATATGTCCATTCATCCAGTTAGCTGTTTATCCATCCACCGATTCACCCATCTACCCATCTCTCATCCCATTCAGTCACCCATCTACCGATCTATCCTCCCATTCAGTCTCCCATCCATCCATCCATCCATCCATCCTTCCATCCATCACACGAGGAATAGAATGACCCACTTATAATTTTTCTCTTTCCTGCTGCACTAAGGATCAACGACCCAGAGTGGTATGGCTACCCTGAGTAAGTACACTCTGTATTCCTCCTTTACTCTATTGTGGGTGTAGGTGGTGGGTAGTGTGTGTTTGTGGGTGTAGAACGTGGATAGTAGGTTTGTTTGTGGGTGTGGGGCGTGGATAGTAGGTTTGTTTGTGGGTGTAGGGAGTGGATAGTAGTTTTGTTTGTGGGTGTAGGGCGTGGATAGTGGGTTTGTTTGTGGGTGTAGGGCGTGGATAGTAGGTGTGTTTGTGGGTGTAGGGCGTGGATAGTAGGTTTGTTTGTGGGTGTAGGGCGTGGATAGTAGGTTTGTTTGTGGGTGTAGGGCAAGGATAGTAGGTTTGTTTGTGCGTAGGGTGTGGATAGTAAGTTTGTTTCTAGAAGGTAAAGGGATAGTAGGTTTGTTTGTGGGTAGGGCGTGGATAGCAGGTTTGTTTGTGTGTAGGGCGCAGATAGCAGGTTTGCTTGTGGGGTGTAGGGTGGATAGTAGGTTTGTTTGTGTGTAAGATAGTATTATGGTCAGGGTGTAGGGCGTGGAAGTTGGTTTGTTTGTGGTGTGAAAGGGATAGTAGGTTTGTTTGTATGAAGTGACATAGAAGGTTTGTTTGTGGGTGTAGGGCGTGGATAGTAGGTTTGTTTGTGGGTGTAGGGCGTGGATAGTAGGTTTGTTTGTGGGTGTAGGGCATGGATAGTAGGTTTGTTTGTGGGTGTAGGGCGTGGATAGTAGGTTTGTTTGTGGGTGTGGGGCGTGGAAAGTAGGTTTGTTTGTGGGTGTGGGGCGTGGATAGTAGGTTTGTTTGTGGGTGTGGGGCGTGGATAGTAGGTGTGTTTGTGGGTGTAGAGCGTGGATAGTAGGTATGTTTGTGGGTGTAGAGCGTGGATAGTAGGCATGTTTGTGGGTGTAGGGCGTGGATAGTAGGTATGTTTGTGGGTGTAGGGAGTGGATAGTAGGTTTGTTTGTGGGTGTTTGGGAGTGGATAGTAGGTATGTTTGTGGGTGTAGATACATACATTGTTAAGAGGAATAAATCAAAATGGGAAGAAGATTAAGATAAATATACTGATGATTAATGGTACAGGTGAGTTAATAAAATTGATATAAATAGATAAATACAGTAGACAGATATATAGATAGATAGATACAGTAGATAGATAGAGAGATAGATGTATGATTTTGTATACCGCAAGAGTAACTAAATATTCCTGTACCTGTATTTTCTTTCAGTTCCAAAATACACAGGATTATAAATATGAGTATGCACATTGCACATCAGGTGTTACAGTCAGTGGTAATATTTTGTAATACTCTTAAGTGATGAGGTAACAGAGGAAATAGACGGATACTAACGGAGAGTTTTTGTAGAATTAGACAGACATTCAGACAGTAAAACTTCTTCCGACAATACAAATTTTGACGGTGGAATTTATACACGAGAGTGTATGGATAATTATGATGAGCTGAATTATGATATCTACGTCTGATAATCCGTTGTTTAGAATGGATTATTATTATTTTTGTTGAGTTATTTAACAGTTCGAGAAAAGGTTTATTATGGTACTATGTCCTATTATCACAC
>NW_024748726.1:0-19208 GCF_018991925.1 Homarus americanus
CTGTAAGAGATTCCATTATTTATTGCATAAATAAAAATGCATTTGCAATATCTGTTTCATTATATAGTCTTCAAATATTTAACTTATTGAAATTTACTGGAAATAATAATTATACTGTACAGTACGTCCAACTTACATCAGGCAGGATTATGGGAAAACTTTCATCGTGGGCCTCCCACAGCAAGTGAGAGCAATCTCGTTCACAGGGCCGTCAAACGTTTAAAGTTACGTTCATAAAGAGTCAAGGTAGTGCAAGAGCTGCACCCGTTGGACACAGACAAGCGTGTTCCCTACTGCCGTTGGTTCAACAGGTTCACACACTTCGTGTTTTCTTCTTTCCTTGTGGTTATCAAACATACTTCGTGGTTTCTTCTTTCCTTGTGGTTATCAGCATATATATATATAAATACATGCATATATATCTTGATAAAATCACACGGGAAAAGGGAAACAACGGAGCACCGTTGTTTCCCTTTTCCCGTGTGATTTTATCAAGATTTATCTTATCCACGTTTTCATTGTGGATCTACATGAAAGATATATATATATATATATATATATATATATATATATATATATATATATATATATATATATATATATATATATATATATATATATGTAATATTCAGAAATTTCAGAGTAATTTCAAATGTCCCGCCATTAGCGATACTGAGCGTTCAAGGTCGTCTGAGGGAAGAGAGCGCTCCCCGCCCATAGCGAGAGGTTATGGAACTAGGCCTAAGTGATATTAAATGTAATTTGCCGAATTAATAATGATGCGATTCATGAAGTTAAGGGACTATTATTGAATTTGAAATTATTATAGATCGTTTATCAGTCTGAATAATGTTACGGGTGTCCCAAGGAGTTATTAGTTAGGCGGAAAATATGTCACGTAGGCCTAAGCTAGCGCCTTGAGAGGACGCGATGCGGGTTCTCTCTCAGTCACGGGGAGCACTCACACAAACAAGACGTCCCTGCGCGTCCGTCACAGGAATAGTCACGTGGCCTAGTCACCTGTGTTGCAGTATAACAAGTAAGTCTCATTCGATCTCAGACAGGGTTAGATAGGGCAGTGGTAAAGTAAACTAGAGCTAACAGTGACTTCATTTCAGGGTTTCCGCCAGAACCCACTTGACCGGAGATGACCGGAGTTTGACTGCGAGAGATTGACTGCCGTTTGAGACTGCCGTTGATGATTGAGGGTGGCGATTGTCGCCATTGGACCGATCAGTGTAGGCCTGTCACTGTTTAGCGGGGTATCAAAGGATCTCTTGAGGGAATGTAGCCGTCTGGGTGCCCAGCTGACGACGGGACGATCGTTGGGGCATCAGCTCTCCTCTACCTCGGCTCACAACCCCACATGTCTCGAGCAGCTTAGTGAAACCCTCTTGCTAACGGGAAGCTAAAGCTTCTCTCAACTGTACAAGGTCTGATTGGCTCACTCCCTTCCGCTGTATGGATGTACTGGGGGTAAAGTGAGGCCAGCTGAGTGATACAGGGTCGCACACTGAGACCATGAGTCTAGGGGATACCTAGAGGAACATTTTATCTCCCTTATTACGGGTGTATGTTGAGTTGGGTGGAGCATGGTTTACGGGTATTGGTGGACCCAGTAACAAACCAATAATAGTGACAATATATTTGGGTGTAGTTAATACCATTTCTCAGTTACTGATATTATCTTGACGTGTGTAGTTTAATATTTCTTAACCAATTTTGATAGTATTGTTTTTTGAATGTTTGTGTCACTAAGTGGAACCAGAGTGATACTGTGATTTGATTCTTTTAATGCATCTAATTTTTCTTCATAATTCCGATCTCAGGTATAACCTTTGTTCCCCAGAGAAGTGGTTAAGTTAGGTTAGGAAGTGTGCATCTGTTGGGGTGATATAATTTTGTTGAGTGCCCTTGAGGCCTATTCATTGTAGAGTATTTAATTTCTTATTTTTTATTACCATTTCTTCAGTGACTGATATTAACATTTGACCCTTAAGGCCTATTGACAGTGTTGTTCTGACACGATACCATTTCCTCAGTGACTGATGTTATTTTGTTGAAAGCCTTGGTATATCTGTTGGTGTAACATAATTATATTGAGTGCCCCTTAGGCCTATTCATGGTGGAATTAATAATTTCTTATTTTTATACCACTTCCGCAGTGGTGGATATTATTCTGTGAAAGCCCTTAAGGCCTGTTTCATGTGTGCAAGCAACATTTCTTAATACTTCAAATTTATTGTTGCCTGAGTTTCTAATAATTTCTATATCATGTTTAACTTTTATTCCCCAGAGTAGTGTTTTAAGTTCAAGTTAAGAGGTGCGCATATTGGTGTACCATTATTTGATTGTGTTTGTAGTGTTGGAGGGAATATAAGTGTCTAAATTTTACAGTGTGTCTCATTCATCCCAGTCACAGACGCTATCCTTCCACGGGTCACGGACAATTCATTTTGTTTAGTAGATTTAAGTGTTCTTGTGCTGGTTCGGGATTTTTCTCAAAGGGGCACTTCCACTGCCATTACCATCTAATAATCTTTAATAAACCCCAAGTCAAGTGAGAAAATAAAGTCAAGTAAATTCCGACCGGTTACAAATGGTAGCAGAGCGTAGTTATTTTTATTTCGTGACTGATAGTTCTGTGGTTGGGATAATGAGCGTAATCATGGAGTGGATGGAAACGGTAGAGAGTGTGACCCCAACTCTACTCATGCTCGCCATGGGAATGGGTTTGTTGTGGTTGACGGTGCGGGGTTACTCGGAGAAAAGGAGAGACAGCCCGGGGTTGGTACAGTTGAGAGAAGAGTTCGTGGAACGTATTGGGAAGCTAGAGGGGAAAATCCGGGGAGAGTACCAGGAACGATTGGAACAGTTAGAAGGGAAGATCAATGGGGAATGTCAGGCATGGGCGAACCAAATCAGGGGGGAGTATGGAGTATATGTACAACAGTTAAGGGGGGAGTACCACACACAATTGCAACAGTTAGAGAAGGGACAACAACACCTAGTTCTGTTGGGGGATGCACTAGATAGGGTAAAGACACAGTATCAAATACAGCACGATGAGACAATGTGGGAGATGAGGAGACACAATAGTAGAGAGGGAACTAGTCTCGGGGCCGGGTTGACCATGTCTAAGTTCGACGGTAGGCCAGGAATAGAGGTAGGAAAGTGGTTAAGAGAGGTTGACCGAACCCTCAAGCTGCTAGACGGAGACGAAGTCAGTCGAATCCAATTCATAATAAGGCATCTTGCGGGGCCTGCGGCAGATCGCGTATACAATGCACGCAGAGACTGGGAAACCGTAGACGAATTAACTTGTTATTTGAAGCAGCAATACGGCGGGCAGACGGCCACGTACGACGCCATTCAGAAGGTGATGAATCGGAAACAAAGGAGCAACGAAACGCTTCTTGAATATTATGATGCTATGCTCGATTTAAACGATGAGTTGAACCACCATGGTCATAAATATGATAAGGCCCTGTTGGGAGATGCAATCACTCGGGGGCTCAAGGGGGAACAAAGCCGTATGTGGTTATTGGAGGAGATCCAGAAGTATCCTCACCGTAGTCTAGACGAGTGATCACGGGGCTGAGAGAAGCGGAACAAAAACGAGAGGCTTTGAGGGAGGTACCGCTGACTAAAGGAAGAGAGAACGAGCCGCAGGCTGGAGGCTCGATTCTCCCGATGTGCTATGCGTGTGGACAAGAGGGCCACCTCAGTTTCAATTGCACGAACAGGTCCGGACCAGGAGAGAGTGTCCCAAGGGGATACGTGGCCAATGGCCAGTATCGAGTTGGAAATGACAATCGGAAATGGCGGTCGGGAATGGTCAAGGCCAGGCAGTCCCCGCCAACCGTTCCTGGCCTCACCAATAGATTCCACCGGCGATGTTATGAATCAAGAGAGAGCGGACCCATGGTCAAGCGTGGTTCGCATGACAAATTTAATCACAACAGAAGGTACCTTAAGGCTGAAAGCAGAGTGTCCTAAGGTTTCGGTGCCGGTAGCGGGTCGTGAAATGTGGGGTTTAGCAGATACTGGGGCAGAAGTGTCGTTAATTGATGAACTTTTCTACCGTCGGGAGTTGGAGCCTGCAGGCGTGGTGTTGCAGCCCACTCGAATAAGGGTAAAAGGGGCGTCAGGGTTTCCAGTGCCATGTGTGGGGTGTATTCGGGTCACTATGGTCGTATGTGGGGTGGAAGTCACTGATGTGGGGATGTTGGTTTGTCCAGGGATTGAGACCCAGGGTAAGGGGCAATCGCTTGTCGGGTTGTTGGGGATGAATGTGCTGGGGGAGGTTGCGGAGATTTGGCTGCACATGTATCACTTGTGCAGGGAAGCCAGGAGCACTGCTCAGTGGGAAAATTGCTTGCATGAGGTTAGGCAGTTATGTGCAATAGAGGCCATCAGCCTGGGGTATTGTATGACAGAGAGGAAGAAAAGCCCAACCATTCCTCCCCGGAGTACTCGGTTGCTGTCAGTATGTGTTCCCTCATTAAGCCAGGTACCTAACAAAGAAGTAGTGATTGAACCTCTTACAATGGCGGATGAAGGTTGGATGCCTGAGGGTGTGATAGTGTTGCCGACAGCTGTAAGAGTGGTGAGTGGCAAATCTGTCTGATAGTCACAAGAACTTGAGGGGCAATTGGCGGATTGGGAAAGTGGCTTCTGGGACGGAAGTCGAGGCAGACATCAGTGAAGAGGTGTATGTGAGGACAGTTCAACCGGATGCCCGTACGGAGGTCAAAGTGCACACGGAGGAAATGAATGAGGAACAAGAGCGTGCAGTTAGGTGTTTAATAGAAGAGTTTAGTGATATTTTTGAAGGAGAGGGCCAGCCCATAGGAAAGGCTATTGGGGTTCAGCATGAGATCCCAGTGACCACAGACAGGCCAGTTAGGGTGCCATATTGGAGGATCCCTCCAAACCAGGTACCAGAGGTGAAGCAGCACATTAGCCAGCTGTTAGATCAGGGAGTAATTCAGCATAGTGAGAGTCCGTACTCTGCCGCCATTGTAGTAGTGAGAAAAAAGGACGGGACGCTGAGGTTGTGCATTGATTATCGTGACTTAAATAAGGTCACGGTACGCGATGCGTTTCCTCTGCCTAGGATAAATGAAACTCTAGAATCTCTGACGGGGGCCCAGTTTTTCTCAACGTTTGATCTGGCGGCGGGATATCACCAGATAGAAGTAAAACCTTCAGACCGTCCAAAGACTGCCTTCAGCACAAGCTTCGGACACTTTGAGTACAGGCGACTGCCTATGGGATTGTCAAATAGTCCGGGAACCTTTCAGAGATACATGGAGCGGATTTTAGGGGATAAGATTTTCTCCTCGTTGCTTGTATACCTTGATGATGTGATGGTGTTCTCAAGTACAATAGATCAGCATATAGTCAGATTGAGGGAATTATTTTGCAGGATGAGGGAGAATAACTTAAGATTTAAACCTAAAAAGTGTGAAATAATGGCTTCAAAAGTAAGTTATTTAGGATATCAGGTGTCAGCTGAAGGCATCACAGCTGATCCTGAGAAGATTAGGGTAGTAAGAGATTGGCCAGTCCCTCAGACGGTGAAAGATGTGCGGTGCTTTGTAGGGTTCACATCATTTTATAGGAAATTTGTTAAAGGGTTTGCCCAAATAGCTGCTCCACTGCATGCGTTGATGCATGGGAAATCTAAGGATCGGGTAGATAGTGAATGGAGAGAGGAACAGCAACAGGCTTTTGAGAAACTGAAAGACAAGGTGACGTAGACACCAGTGTTGGCTTGCCCAGATTTCACTCAGGAGTTTATATTAGAAACAGATGGAAGTTTTCGTGGGCTAGGTGCGGTGCTGTCCCAGCGGAAGGATGGCAGGTTGCATCCGGTGTGCTATGCGAGCCGGGGCCTGAGGAAATCAGAACGTAACATGAACAACTATAGTTCTCGTAAGTTAGAGATGTTAGCACTCAAATGGGCAGTAGTGGATAAATTCAGGGATTATTTGGCAGGGAAACATTTCACAGTCTATACAGATAACAACCCACTCAGTCACCGCGAGAAGGCTAAACTAGGTGCCGTGGAAAGTAGGTGGAATGCGGATCTCGAGCAGTTTAACTTTACTATAGAGTACAAGCCGGGGAAGAACAACATTGTGGCGGATACTCTATCTAGAATCCCGGCGGAACAGGAGGAAGATAGCGAAGAAGAGTATACAGCGATGCATGTACTAGAGGAGAACGGGGCAGGAAGGAAGGAACTGTGGACGATGGATGGGCTGCGTAAGGAGCAGGAAGGCATGGACTATATGACAAAACTGCGAAGATGGTTGGCGGGAGAACTGCCGGAGGATGAGGTACAGGTACAGCTCCAAAATGATGACTTCCGCAAGATGTACCGAGCTAGGAAATCCCTGATCGTAAGAGAAGATGTTGTCTGGCATAGAAGACCCGAAGGGAAGAATCTATGGAGGGAGGTGCCAGTGTTATCTTCAAACTTGCAGGAGGCTTTGACTAGAGCCTGCCACGACGAGTTTGGGCATCAGGGGCGAGATCGCACCCTGTCGCTGGTGCAGGAGCGAGGTTTCTGGTCAGGCATGGGAGGAACAGTGCGAGACTACATAGCCAGCTGCGAGAGGTGTGGAGTAGCAAAAGATGAAGTGCCAAAACCCCAACTGCATTTAGGGACGATTGAAGCTGCCAAACCATTAGAGACACTGGCCGCAGATTTCACCTTGCTGGACAAGCGGCAAGGATTGGAGAATGTCCTGATAATGGTTGACATATACAGTCGTTACACTTGGGCCTTTCCCACCAAAGACCAGAAAGCCTCGACGATTGCAAAGATCCTGGTGAATCGGATCTTCCTGGCAGTGGGTGCACCTGAGCGACTGTTGACCGATCAGGGAAGAAATTTTGGCAGTGCATTGGTCCGACAAACTTGTGCCACCTTTGGGGTGAAGAAAATAAGGACGTCAGCATATCACCCACAGGGAAATGGTGTGGTGGAACGGTTCAATCGAACCCTGCACGGTCTGCTAGCCACCCTCGAGGAAGAGGAAAAGAATAGGTGGCCAGAGCATCTGCAGGCAGTGGTGTCACAATATAACGCGACTCCGCATGCCACGACAGGGTTTCCCCCATTCCTGTTGTTTTACGGGAGAGAACCAAACCTGCCGTTTGACCTTAGGCCGGAAGTAGACCCAGAGCCGGTAGATGAGTGGGTGATGGTGATTAGAGACCGGCAACTAAGATTGCAGGAAGCAGTGGAGATCAATGTGCGGAGACGTAAGGAAATAAACAGAAGGAAAAGAGAAGAGAAAGCCCACGAGAGTAGCTGGGAAGTGGGCCAGGAGGTTTTGCTGAGGAACAATGTAAAAATAGGCCGGTGTAAGCTGCAAAACCATTGGTTTGATACGAGATGGCACATTGTTGAGGTCCTAAATCCAAGGCCTGGGTTATATCGCATTGAGCCCAGTGGGGGAGAAGACCTGGAAGCGAGAGTGGAAAACCGGAGCAACTTGAAGGCTGCTCCAACCCTAAGGCATCCGGGAGACCCAGCGATGGATGAATCTGAAGATGAAGACGAGAAGCCCCCACCCCAGATGAGCAAGATGAAGAGAAGTAGTTCAGAGAGGTCGATCGAGCCTCCAACTGAAAGACGAAGCCGACAAATTACAGTTTAGGTGTGCATGATAATGAGAAAAGGCAGGTTGTAGAGGGTGAGTTGGAGGAGTTATGAGTAGGGCAGAGGGGATTGGGGAGATGGTTAGGTCAGAGATGTGCGTTGAGTAGTGGTTGCTGTCATGAGCGGGATTGAGAGTACGGTTGTAATGTCCAGGGCCTCACTAATATGGACTGGTACATTGTCAGAGGGTTGGTCTGCCGGCATGAGGTTCGGAGACGTGGACTGAGTATTATTTTGACACTGGTTCCTCTTAGTTCAAGGGCCAGGCAAAGGAGAGCATGTTTGAGATGGACTGAGTATTGTTTTGACACTGGTTCTCTTAGTTCAAGGGCCAGGCCAAAGGAGAGCATGTTTGTTTTGGGCTGGTATTAATTTTGACAATGGTTCTCTAGTTAAGGGCCAGACAAAGGGGAGCGTGATGGTCTGGGTGGTTTTGAGTTGGGCTAGGCAAGAAATGGAGTTGCTGGCTGCAAGTTGGAATACGGCAGAGTTGAAGGTGGCTTCTAAGTTGTTCTCTCAGCACATGAGGACAGTGCTGTTTTTTTAGGGGGGTCGAATGTTAGCGCGAGAGAGAAGTGGAGAAGACGGGAATGCTGCGTTTAGCAAAAGGGGTAAGATGCAGTTCTTAGAACAAATTTTTAGGGGGGTCGTATGTATGTTTTCTCAGCACATGAGGACAGTGCTGTGTTTTTTTAGGGGGGTCGATTGTAATATTCAGAAATTTCAAATGCCCCGCCATTAGCGATACTGAGCTTTCAAGGTCGTCTGAGGGAAGAGAGCGCTCCCCGCACATAGCGAGAGGTTGTGGAACTAGGCCTAAGTGATAGTAAATGTAATTTGCCGAATTAATAATGATGCGATTCATGAAGAAGGGACTATTATTGAATTTGAAATTATTATAGATCGTTTATCAGTCTGAATAATGTTACGGGTGTCCCAAGGAGTTATTAGTTAGGCGGAAAATATGTCACGTAGGCCTAAGCTAACGCCTTGAGAGGACACGAGGCGGGCTCTCTCTCAGTCACGGGGAGCATTCAGACAAACAAGACGTCCCTGCGCGTCCGTCACAAAAATAGTCACGTGGCCTAGTCACCTGTGTTGCACTATTGCAGTATAACAAGTAAGTCTCATTCGATCTCAGACAGGGTTAGATAGGGCAGTGGTAAAGTAAACTAGAGCTAACAGTGAGTTCATTTCAGGGTTTCCGCCAGAACCCACTTGACCTGAGTTGACCGGAGTTTGACTGCGAGAGATTGACTGCCGTTTGAGACTGCCGTTGATGATTGAGGGTGGCGATTGTCGCCATTGGACCGATCAGTGTAGGCCTGTCACTGTTTAGCGGGGTATCAAAGGATCTCTTGAGGGAATCTAGCCGTCTGGGTGCCCAGCTGACGACGGGACGATCGTTGGGGCATCAGCTCTCCTCTACCTCGGCTCACAACCCCACATGTCTCGAGCAGCTTAGTGAAACCCTCTTGCTAACGGGAAGCTAAAGCTTCTCTCAACTGTACAAGGCCTGATTGGCTCACTCCCTTCCGCTTTATGGATGTACCGGGGGTAAAGTGAAGCTAGCTGAGTGATACAGGGTCGCACACTGAGACCATGAGTCTAGGGGATACCTAGAGGAACATTTTATCTCCCTTATTACGGGTGTATGTTGAGTTGGGTGGAGCATGGTTCACGGGTATTGGTGGACCCAGTAACAAACCAATAATAGTGACAATATATTTGGGTGTAGTTAATACCATTTCTCAGTTACTGATATTATCTTGACGTGTGTAGTTTAATATTTCTTAACCAATTTTGATAGTATTGTTTTTTGAAAGTTTGTGTCACTAAGTGGAACCAGAGTGATACTGTGATTTGATTATTTTAATGCATCTAATTTTTCTTCATAATTCCGATCTCAGGTATAACCTTTGTTCCCCAGAGTAGTGGTTAAGTTAAGTTAGGAAGTGTGCATCTGTTGGGGTGATATAATTTTGTTGAGTGCCCTTAAGGCCTATTCATTGTAGAGTATTTAATTTCTTATTTTTTAATACCATTTCCTCAGTGACTGATATTATTTTGTTGAAAGCCCTTAAGGCCTATTAATTGTAGAGTATTTAATTTCTTATTTTTTGATACCATTTCCTCAGTGACTGATATTATTTTGTTGAAAACCCTTAAGGCCTGCATCTGTTGGTGTAACATAATTATATTGAGTGCCCTTTAGGCCTATTCATGGTGGAATTAATAATTTCTTATTTTTATACCACTTCCACAGTGGTGGATATTATTCTGTGAAAGCCCTTAAGGCCTGTTTCATGTGTGCAAGCAACATTTCTTAATACTTCAAATTTATTGTTGCCTGAGTTTCTAATAATTTCTATATCATGTATAACTTTTATTCCCCAGAGTAGTGTTTTAAGTTCAAGTCAAGAGGTGGGCATATTGGTGTACCATTATTTGATTGTGTTTGTAGTGTTGGAGGGAATATAAGTGTCTAAATTTTACAGTGTGTCTCATTCATCCCAGTCACAGGCGCTATCCTTCCACGGGTCACGGACAATTCATTTTGTTTAGTAGATTTAAGTGTTCTTGTGCTGGTTCGGGATTTTTCTCAAAGGGGCGCTTCCACTGCCATTACCATCTATTAATCTTTAATAAACCCCAATTCAAGTGAGAAATTAAAGTCCAGTAAATTCCGACCGGTTACAAATGGTAGCAGAGCGTAGTTATTTTTATTTCGTGACTGATAGTTCTGTGGTTGGGATAATGGGCGTAATCATCGAGTGGATGGAAACGGTAGAGAGTGTGACCCCAACTCTACTCATGCTTGCCGTGGGAATGGGTTTGTTGTGGTTGACGGTGCGGGGTTACTCGGAGAAAAGGAAAGACAGCCCGGGTTTGGTACAGTTGAGAGAAGAGTTCGTGGAACGTATTGGGAAGCTAGAGGGGAAAATCCGGGGAGAGTACCAGGAACGATTGGAACAGTTAGAAGGGAAGATCAATGGGGAATGTCAGGCATGGGCGAACCAAATCAGGGGGGAGTATGGAGTATATGTACAACAGTTAAGGGGGGAGCACCACACACAATTGCAACAGTTAGAGAAGGAACATCAACAACACCTAGCTCAGTTGAGGGATGCACTAGATAGGGTAAAGACACAGTATCAAATACAGCACGATGAGACAATGTGGGAGATGAGGAGACACAATAGTAGAGAGGGAACTAGTCTCGGGGCTGGGTTGACCATGTCTAAGTTCGACAGTAGGCCAGGAGTAGAGGTAGGGAAGTGGTTAAGAGAGGTTGACCGAACCCTCAAGCTGCTAGACGGAGACGAAGTCAGCCGAATCCAATTCATAATAAGGCATCTTGCGGGGCCTGCGGCAGATCGAGTATACAATGCATGCAGAGACTGGGAAACCGTAGACGAATTAACTTGTTATTTGAAGCAGCAATACGGCGGGCAGACGGCCACGTACGACGCCATTCAGGAGGTGATGAATCGGAAACAACGGAGCAACGAAACGCTTCTTGAATATTATGATGCTATGCTCGATTTAAACGATGAGTTGAACCACCTTCACTTTGAGCAAGTACTTTTATGTAGCATATTCTGAGCAAAAACACATTGTTTACTTGGCTTAAGATTCCTACTTCTCATACTCCTAAATCTCTCTCTCAGTCGGATTTCTCTGTGGCATCGTTGTTCATCTGGTATCTGGTTTCCCTGTTTACATCTCCAATACTGAGTACTTTACATTTGTCCACGTTGAATTTCATCTCCCATTTTTCAGACCATTCGAAAAATTTGTTTAAATCTTCCATATGATTTTTGCAGTGTCTCGTCAGATTTGATAACACGTCCTATTTTAGTGTCATCAGCAAATTTACTTATGTTGCTGTCAATGCCGATATCTATGTCGTTTATGTATATAATAAATAATAATGGTCCAAGTACTGAGCCTTGGGGAACTCCACTTGTGACGTTGCTCCAATGGGACTTAGTGCACAAGGAAGGAAGAAAACACGAAGTTCCCAAGCGCTTTCGTGTAATTCACATCTTCAGGGGTGGGTACAGACTAAAGAGAAGTACAAAACAAGGTGTATATACATACAGAGGAGGGTGAGACCAGGTCCACAATGGTCAGGTATAAGGTAATGACCCTACTAATCTCTAAATAGCATGGCAACGGTCGGTAGTCAGGTCAGAGTTGTAAGGTGACCCAACCTTCTCACCTGGTTACAAATCTTCTTAATTACAAAATTGTCCAGTTTGTACCTGCCATTACTCAAATTCATGTTGAATGCTTCTGTATGTTTAATGAGACTAGATTCTATGATGTTCCTACTATCAATTGAATTACAAGGGACCATTTGAGATCTTGTATGATATTACAAGGCTGAAATAAGGCCGTTTTCTCTACTATACAACCCGTAGCTGCTAGACATACTTCAAGTGCCAATAGTGAAGATGGCATTATGATTGAGGAATACTTGAGGACAATGGTTAACCAATGACCAAAATTATCTATCATAAATATATACTAGCGGAATCGCCGCCCTCCGGGCGGCTCTTTTGCTAGGCCACGGTAGGACACCCTCCTCCTGGAGGCTCCACATTGTCTCACTGTAGTACATTAAGGTAGACCACATTTTTGGTTTTGCCATTAGGAGCAAGTATGTACAGATTTTTGCCAGTTCCCACTCTGGAGCATCCAACATAGAACTGTCCATGAGAGAAGCAAGGAAACAGCAGGTTTAGGCCAACCATCTTTAGGGACTGTCCCTGGCTTTTGTAGATGGTCACGGCAAAGCTCAGTTTAACCAGGAACTGAAGTAGCTTGAACTCAAATGGCAGGTCAGTGGTGATGAGAGGTATCCTATGTATAAACACGTCCTCTCCTTTAGGTTTTCCTGTCAGTTTTGTAGCTTCCAGTACATGTGGCATCATGTTCTTCACCACCAGTCTTGTGCCATGCAGAGGATTGGTGGTTCAAGATTTCTTAAGAGCATTATAGGAGTTCTAATCTTGAGAGTGAGGTGGTGAGGAGGCATTCCAGCGGGCTCCAAGGAATTAAGGAATTCTGCAGGGTACTGGACTGCTTGGTCCTGGTCGATTACTGTATCAACAGATTTGAATGAGGTCTCACTGCCTGGAAGCTGTCTGAGTAGAGTCATGTTGATTTCAGCCACTGTTTCATTCTTTGGTGTCAGAATTGCACGTTCACGCAGCCACTTGTGATCCTTGTAGTGGTGGATAATGTTTGGGTAGACCATGTTAGTGAGCTCAGTTGAGGACTTTACAGCATTTCCACATCCTTGCTGAATGATTATTTTTCCTTCTGAATCAACAGGGAAAGTTCTATTCCCAATCTGTAGTAGAAGGTTTGCAAACGGTCCAGCATCCTGATCTCCTTGTAGATGTACTCTCATGTTTGTGGATAGGGTGAGTGTCTGAACACTGACAAAGTGATGGAGCTATGCAGAAAAACCTGACTGATTTTGAATTGCCTTCCCCAAACCGAGAAGGGTGGCGTCTTACCATGGCCTAGCGAAAAAGCCGCCCGGAGGGCGGCGATTCCACTTGTATATATATATATATATATATATATATATATATATATATATATATATATATATATATATATATATATATATATATATATATATATATATATATATATATATATATATATAGAGAGAGAGAGAGAGAGAGAGAGTTGATAAAATTGCATAACAGTGGCATCACATTTTTTCTTTAAAACAAAATAAAATCATAGGTTTTTGGTTTAATACAATCAGTAGTGATGCTCCTCTTTTGCCTCAAAATAAGTGAAATGTACCTTACTCTAACGTAACCTTATTTAACCTTACCTAACCTAACCTTACCTAAAACCCTCAGGATCACACTAGGGAGTGAGGAGGAGAAATGGCAAGTTATCCGGCAGGCAAAAAACTTAGCAAGGAGCGAGGCATTTCGGGATGTATTTATTCACCCAGACCGCACGGTAATGCAGAGGGAACAGCACAAGAAACTCCTGCTGGACTTGAAGCAGAAGAGGGAGGAGTCGAGGAGGAACGGGGACAGGTGCACATGGGTTATACTCAGGGGGAGGGTAGTGGAAACAAGTGTGCCGACACAGGGCCAGGGGGCAGCAGTGCACCCTCCACCCACTCAACCCCCCACCCGTGAGGCGGCACCAGCTCAGCCTACCGGACAGGAGGGAACGAGCGCCGTGTAAACAATGACATTTTTAACCACACCCTGCAAAATACAGTGTACTTAGCAAATGCTGCAGCTTCTGAGAATGTGGGTGGAGCGGGTTTATTACTAAGAGCAGAGACGTTACCGAGAACAAATTCTGGCTTGAATGTCATGTACACTAATACCGACACGTTCCTTGATAAGAGGGAGGAGTTTGAAGCACTACTAAGAGTACACCAACCAGATATTGTAGGAGTTGTAGAACTGTTGTACAAGAACAGGAGAATCGACCCAGAGGAATGTGAGTTCAGTATTGCTGGATATGACTCATTTACGAACCTAACTCAAGAATCCTGCAGGAGGGGTGTGGTTATCTACGCTAGGCAAGACCTTAGAGCCAGCCAGGCGAGGGTACAGGGAGAGGATGTTTTTGAAGAGTCCAAGTGGTGCAAAATTAAATTAAAGGGAGGGGACTTACTTATCGTCGGGTGTATCTACAGATCCCCAAACTGTGGCCCACTAAATCAAAGGAACTTAAGAACCTTAATAAACAATGCGGCGATGCTCAACCCCAGCCACCTCCTTATCATGGGGGACTTTAACTATGGCGACATCGACTGGAGAAACGAGTCCACCCCGAATGACTTGAATAATCCTGCTACTCTTTTTGTAGAAACTCTGAGAGATAATTTTCTGTTCCAGCATGTGAGAGACCCGACACATTACAGAGGGGAGCAAACACCCAAGCCACTTGACCTCATCATAACAAACGAGGAGGGTATGGTGGCCAAACCGGAACACCTTGCCCCAGTTGGCACCAGTCACCATACAGTGCTGTCATTCAAATTTAACTGTTACCTAGTTCAAGATAAGGCCAGGCCAAGGTGCAAATATTACAAGGGAAATTACAATGGGATGAGGGAAGAGATGAGGGGTATCAACTGGCCTGACTTATTAAGGTACAAGAACGCAGACACTACGCTGAATATCATAACTAGTAAAATGACCCATTTGATCGATAAATATATACCCAAGACCAAACCCAGTGGTTCTAGGAATACGAGGGGATCCCTACACATGAACCATGCGGCGGTCGACAAAATTAAGAAGAAAACCCAGAAATTCAAGACGTGGGTTGGGTCAAACGATGAGCAAGACAGGAGGATGTGGCTAAGAGCAAGCCAACAAAAGACTATAAAGAGTCTTTGGGAGGGCTGAAAAAGGGGACACGAGAAGCTGGTTGCGAGGTCAGGTCAAGCCCAAAGGCGTTTTACCGCTACAAAGTCGAAATTAACTTTGAAGTAGGAGTATAGACACAGGGCTTAGAGATGGTAGTTGCCAGATTCTGACCAGGATAAGCTGAGGTGATGAACAGCTTCTTTTCCTCGAATGTTCACAGAAGGGTCATGCTTCCTGCGTTTTGAGACAGACAGTTGACTTTGTACTAACCCACATTATGTTCTGAGAAGGGTAATGAAATAAACTGTCCAGGCTAAAAGGTCCATAAAAATTACTGGATTTGACACCAGGTGCATCCTAGAGTGCTAAGGGAGCTGTGCAACGAGCTTGCAGGGCCCCTGAAGATTCTGTTTTGTAAATGCCTGGATGAACAAATGGTCCCCAGTGAATGGAAAGTGGCTTATGTGAGTCCTATCTTCAAGAAGGGCGATAGGCACTCCACGAACAACTATAGACCGGTGAGCCTGACCAGCATAATATGTAAAGTACTTGAGAGTATTATCAGAGATGCAGCGATGGAACATCTACTACGAAACAACCTTGTAAAAGATTGCCAGCACGGTTTTATGCCGGGGCGCTCTTCTTAGCAACTGGAGTATTGGATATTTGGACCCATATTCTAGAACAGAATTTGTTAATATCGACAATATTTACCTAGATTTTGCCAAGGCTTTCGACAGTGTACCCCACGAAAGGCTGAAAATCAAACTGGAAGGGTACGGAATTCGGGGAAATGTCCTAGCGTGGATAGAAGACTTTCTACATGACCGCAAGCAATGTGTGGTGATTAATGGCACGAAATCGTCATCTGTACCTGTAACAAGTGGGGTACCGCAGGGTAGTGTATTGGGCCCACTGTTGTTTGTTTGTTTCATAAATGATATGCCTGACGTTGTACACTCCTCCATACAAATGTTTGCCGATGACGCCAAGTTATTTCGGGAAATTAAGAACCAAGCGGACTGTGAAGAGCTGCAGAAGGACCTCTATGGGCTCCAGGAATGGTCGAAGGAATGGCTGCTGAGATTCAATGTCACGAAGTGTAAGAGGATGCACCTGGGGCGTACCAACGGTAAGGAGGCGTACCATATGTCCCAACGGGATGAAGAAAATGTACTAGTTGAGACTGTGTGTGAGAAGGACCTAGGTGTGTATGTTGACAATGAGCTGAAGTTCTCGGGCCATTGTGAGAAGAAGGTAAATCAGGCAAATAAATTATTGGGTCTTATAAGAAGGTCGTTCAGATATCTAGACGGTTCGTCCCTCGTGACGATCTTCAGGAGTGAATCCTTCCCCATCTGGAGTACTGTCACCCCATCTGGTCCCCGAGATATGCTAGGGACTGTCAGTTGGTTGAAAATGTTCAAAGGAGGGCCACCAAACTGGTGCCTGCACTTCGGCATCTCAGCTACCCTGAGAGATTGGAGCGCCTGAACTTGCCTAGCTTATACTACAGACGGGCAAGGGGGGACCTAGTTGAGGTTTATAAGCATCTCAGGGGGCACTACTCAGTTGAGTGTCCTTACTTGGAGCTGGCGGACTCTCGCCCCACAAGGGGTCACAGCTCAAGATTGAAGAAGCCGCAAGTCCGGAAAACCGTGAGGGCAAACTTTTTCGGAGTGAGGGTTGTAAACTCTTGGAACAATCTACTAGAGTGTTGTGACGGCACCGAGTGTGGCTCACTGAAGGCAGCCAACACTGGGCAGGTTCCAAGGTACATTCAGGAGCCGGTGCATGCCCAGTATTTGCCAACAGTGCGTGACAGAGACGTGACCGATCGCCCGGGCGGCTAGCGAGCCGACCTTCTGGTGAAGAATATAAAGGAAAAGAGACGTGACCGATCGCCCAAGCGGCTAACAAGCCGATCAGTGGCGAAGAGGATAAAAGTAAAAAAAGTAAAAGTAAATTATCCTTAATATGCCTTACTTAACCTAACCTAAATTTACCTTACCTCACCTAACATAAGCTTTCCTTTTTTATAATCCATTTGCAGAGATAATCAAAGGTTAATATGCATAATAGTTTCATCACAAGTTACGTTTGTATATCATTAACAGATTTTTTGATATGTTGGAGAAATTATGATAAAAAGTTTTTTATCTCTGCAAATGTATGTTTTAAAAAATAAATTGAAAATTTTCTAAAGAACATAATTATTTGTCATGTGCCTTGCGGCTTTCTTAGGTTAGGTTTGGTTAGGTTAGTTTAGATTATGTATGGTAACGTTAGTTTAGGTTAGATAAGGTAAGGTAAGATTAGGTAAGGTTAGGCTTTATTATGGTAAGATACATTTCACTAATTTTGCAACGAAACAAAAAATCACTACTGAATGTATCAGATAAAAAAACTATGAACATAGTTCTTTTTCTATGATAAAATGCTATACCACTGTTAATTTTGCCCCATTTTACTGTTAATTTTACCCCCGTTTACTGTTAATTTTACCCCCTTTTACTGTTAATTTTACCCCCTTTTACTGTTAATTTTATTCCCCATTTACTGTTAATTTTACCCCCTTTTATGAGGTTTGATGAACTTAGATTGGGTTAGGTATTATTTAACTATGAGTCAGGGGTACTTGGATACTTGATAGAATGGCTTGTTATAACCTGGTCCAAGCCATACCACAGCATAGGCTATTGGTTGAAGAGGAAAAAGAAGGCAAAGTCTAGGCAAAAATGTTCACTTGATCTCGTGTTTGGCTTTCATTACTGACGGATATCTAGGGCTATACTACAGTAATAAGGTTTATCTGCAAGTTTACTCAGTCATAAAAAAAATATTTGTACCGGAAATGTGGACAATATAAATCATCTATTTTGGTACAAATTACTTGAAAAGTTGTAGGAAGACAAACGATGCATCTCTTCCATTCCGCGAGAAATAAAAGCACTCAAGCCTCTTCTTCTCGTAAAAAAATGAACTAAAAAGACAAATTGTAGTATCGTATTTTAGTATGTCGATCCACAGTCTCGTTCAAGATTCTTCGAACACTGCTGGAGACAGCTGGCAAGTCAAAGCTGTTTGTTTACTATAGTACGTAGTATAATATAATACGAAATAACAAAGCCCAACCATTAAATTAAGTAGCGGGAAACAAAGTAACCAATCACCCATCACTTTTACATTTATTCATAGTTTTTACAAAGTACTATATTAAAAAAATACGGCCTTGAGTTGCCAGCTGTCTCCAGCAGTGTTCGAAGAATCTTGAACGAGACTGTACAAAACACTTTCTTCATTATTCTTTGATAAAACAAGTCTAACAAGTTTTATGACAACATATATTATTATTTTTGTTATGCAATTGGAAAATGGCGACTACTATATCCGGGTTGAGCGTGTTACAGCACCTGAGGAGGTCCTGTAAATTAAGACCTCGAATACGGACTCGCTTACGGAGTCCACTGGCAAATATTTGTTTTGATTATATGGATCAGGACTGTTACTCCAGTTAAGGGGTAAACAAACAGATGCAGTCCCGTAAATGCTTTTGAGTATGCTGCCCCAGAGCAACATAAATATATGGGGTATTTGTGGTAAGGAAGTGCCAGACTGCCGGTCAGAGCAACTGTCGGGAGTGTAGACACTAGATGTGAAACGTGGGGTCTTGTATATCAACAAGATACAGATGGTAAATGTATGTCTTCTCCTCAACAACTTCACAGGAGAGCAAGCGTCCTCCTAACTGGCACAGGTACTTGATAATGGACCCGGGAGGATCAGCACAGAGGCTAGGGCTGACAGTGTCCTAGCTGGCCTGCTGACATACAATGCTATGAGTGCAGCAGTTCACACCAGCGTGACCATGAATAGAAAGAGGTAGCAGATGACCAATTGGGTCAAAAGGGAGATATATATATGTATATATATATTGTTACGAACCCCGCCACCAATTGTCATGATCTACCTACCCAGTACTACGAACCACGCCATCTATTGTCCTGATCTACCTACCCAGCACCACGAGCAACGCCATCTAGGGACGAAACACGAGTATGACTCGTCTTAGTTACCACTCCCGGGTTTCCCTTCTCCATATCCTGGTTGTTGCGTCACCTCCTCAAAGTCTTCTTTGTCAGCTCCAGTTCGAGGAG
>NW_024748727.1:0-12534 GCF_018991925.1 Homarus americanus
CACCTACCCCTCCACCCACCCACCATCCATCCCTCCCCCCACCCACTCACCAGCCCACCCTCCCTTCATCCGCCCACATGTATGCAACCTTGTGTAACCTGGTTTGGTAAGGAGAGGAAACGGACATATCTGGCCACTACTCTCTCTCTCTCTCTCTCTCTCTCTCTCTCTCTCTCTCGTGTGACAGCATGTGAGGGAGACAGGAGATAGAGGAGGTCTACTAGTACTACTACTACTACTTTACCACAGGATTTCTACTACTACTGCTACTACAACTATCACTGCTATAATTATTACCACTACTACTATCACCATCACCAACTAATAAAACCTATTACAACTACTACCAACACAACTCTCACCCCCGCCAGGTCACTGTGTCAACAAGGGGGGGTTACGTGACCTATATAAACAAAAGGTCAGAGGTCACTTTCAACACGAACGAGAGGTTGGTAACAGGGGGAGCTGGTGGTAGAGCGGTACCGTTCTTGCCTCGCAAGCAAGATGTCACGGGTTCGATTCCCGGGCCGGTGGAAGTAGTTTGGACATACTTCCTAGCCCCCATTAGTCCCTGTTCACCTAGCAGTACAGTAGGTACCTGTTGTAAGTCGAAAGTTGCGAATTCGTATTCAGGGAGTTGTTGGAGCTTCCAATAACTTGATGACATAAACCACTGACTCTTCAGGCTTCTACGCCCTCGACTCTCCAGGCTTCTACGCCCTCGACTCTTCAGGCTTCTACGCCCTTAACTCATGAGACATAAAGGCAAGCATGAACTTAGCATGCTTCCCTGTTGGGCGCTGTAAACGCTTCTGCGCTTCACCTTACACAAGGATGTAGGGGAGTGCCCAATAAATGGAACAAATAAAAAGTTGGTTAAATAAAGGTCAATGAGAGAGAGAGAGAGAGAGAGAGAGAGGTGGTAGGCAAGCAACAGTTGTACAGTAGTGAGGGGTGGTAGGTGGTAGGTGGTAGGTGGTGGTGATGGGTGGTGGTGATGGGTGGTGGTGGTAGGTGGTGGTGAGGGGTGGTATTGAATTGATATTGAAACAGTTTATTTGGGCAGAAGAACACAGATACAGAGTGGATAATAATAACAATATTAACATGGGTAGTAACTAGTAGGTGGTGGTGAGGGGTGGGGGTGGTAGGTGGTAGTGAGGGGTGGTAGCAGGAAGCCTTGGACAGATAAACGCTCCACTACCTCCTTCCTAACTTGGTCCCTCACACAAGGTTGTCCTGCCCACCTCATAGCTACCACAAAACTCATCCTCACCACCACCACCCCCACACCGCCTTAACGGGACAAAGCACAGTCGACTCAATCGGTCCTAGACTTCAGAACTACAAGGGGGGGTTGGTGGGGTGGTTAGGGGGAGGGGTGGTTAGGGGGTTGGGGAGGGGTGGTTAAGGGGGGTTGGTGGGGTGGTAGGGGAGGGTGGTGGTGGTGGTGGTAGGGGTGGTGGTGGTGTTGGGGTGGTGGTGGTGGTAGGGGTGGTTAGGGGTGGTTGGTGGGGTGGGTTAGGGAGAGAGGGTGGTAGGGAGGGGGTGGTTGGGGAGGGGGTGGTTGGGGGAGGGGGTGGTTAGGGGGGTTGGTGGGGTGGGGGTGGTGGTGGTAGGGAGGTGGTTGGTGGGGTGGTAGAGGAGAGGGGTGAGTGGTGGTGGTAGGGGAGGGGTGGTGGTGGTAGGAGGGTTGGTGAGGGAGGGGGTTGGTGGGGAGGTGGGGGGTTGGTGGGGGTGTGGGGTTGGTGGGGGAGGTCGGGGGTTATGGTATGGGGTTGGTGGGGGAGGTAGGGGGGTTGGTGGGGGGTGGTATGGGGTTGGTGGGGTAGGGGTTGGTGGGGGGTGGTATGGGGTTGGTGGGGGAGGGTTGGTGGGGTGTATGGGGTTGGTGGGAGGTCAGGGGTTGGTGGGGGTGGTATGGGGTTGGTGGGAGGTAGGGGTTGGTGGGAGGTAGGGGGTTGGTGGGGGGTGGTATGGGGTTGGTGGGGAGGTGGGGGTTGGTGGGGGGAGGTAGGGGAGGAGGTAGGGGTTGGTGGGGAGGTAGGGGTTGGTGGGGAGGTGGGGGGGGTATGGGGTGGTATGGGGTTGGTGGGGAGGTGGTATGGGGGTTGGTATTGATATATCCATATTAAAACAGTTAACATAGCCAGAAGAACACAGATACAGAGTGGATAATAATAACAATATTAACATGGCTGAGCCAGTTGAGAACCTGAGCTCTCTTGTAGGCACCTGATATATACTGTACATTTATCTCAAGGAAGTATTATGTAACATTTAGCATCATCTGGAATAGTACAATAGCATGGTGGTAAAAGAACATGTCAGAATGTTACCACTTCGATATTTATTTATTTTATTTATTTATATATTTGTTTACATTTTATTATAAGTATATGCATAATTTACGGTGGAATTGATCTACATAAATATGATAAGGGAGGGAAGCAATACAACACGGGTTGTATTAAGGTGGAACAAGAGGACAGAGCTGTCAGTATCACGTCTAGTCGGCAAATATATTTATTGTCATGTTAATTACTCTCGATAATTTCCGATAAAACGGTTTTAGAGGTACAGTTAAAGCAGGAATGCTCTGCCTTCTTCTGTGTTTCCAGACTCATACACTCTGTCTCACTTTAAAAAGCTGGGATGGGTGGGGGTAAGTTGTTCCACACCTTCACATAATGATATTTTATGGAGGTCTGGGACTGAGAGGAGCGCATGGGGGTGGTCTTAATAGCTCTGGGTGTCTTAAGTTGTATATCTATTCCGGAACTGGAAATAATTATTGTCAAGCAAGTCATCGACAAATAGGGCACAGCAGTAGGTGTTAATATCCTCGAATTTTAACATTTTCAATTTAGCAAATTGTTCGTTTGTGTGATCAGTTTTTTTTTCTAATAAATCATTGTCCGCACAACTCTCTTTTGTGCAGTATTCAGGGATTGTGTGTTTTTTTTGGGGGGGGAGGGGGAGGGGGGTTAAAGCATCTTAATCTGCACTCCCTCGAGAGACGTAGAATGAGGGGCATTATCATCGAGTTGTATAAATGAAAGTCAGGGCTAAACAAAGGTGATATAACAAAGGTACTCAATATCCAACCAGGAGCGAACTAGTAACAATGGTTTTTAATAAGACAAATTTAGATTTAAGCGCGAGATAGGTAAACACTGGTTTGGATATAGAGTAGTGGATGAGTGGAACAAGTTACCAAACATCATCATTAACTGGAACACGCTGGATAGCTTTAAATATAGGCTGGATGGATATATGAGCAATAGGGGTTGGGTGTAAACGGAACTGCCCAATTTGGGTTAATAGGCCCGCTGCAGTTTCCTTCCTTATCATGTTGTTAAGATATTTAACATGGAAATGTTACACATTCCTGGCTGTGGGGTAATGGTCAGCATGCTCGCCTCGCAAGCGAGCGGACCCGGGCTCGATCCCCGGCCAGGGTGAAACTATGGGCAAGCTTCTTTACGTCATTTGCCTTTGTCTGCCCAGCAGTAATTGGGAACCTGGATGTTAATCGATTAGCGGATGTGTTCGGGGTAATGGTTAGCAAGTGCAGTTGGCGAGTTGTCCGGTCTTCCTAGAATATTCCTTGACACTGGGTCATCCACCTCGTTAACTCAGGGTGTGGTTGTTGTGTTGGCAACAGCTTATACACCTTAAACACTGGATCATGCAGCTTGTTAACTCAGGGTATGGTTGCTGTGTTGGCGACAGCTCCTACACCTTAAACACTGGGTCATGCAGCTCGTTAACTTAGGATGTGGTTGCTGTGTTGGCGACAGCTTCTACACCTTAAACAATGTGTCATGCAGCTCGTTAACTCAGGGTGTGGTTGCTGTGTTGGCGACAGCTTCTACACCTTAAACAATGTGTCATGCAGCTCGTTAACTCAGGGTGTGGTTGTTGTGTTGGCGACAGCTTCTACATGTTAAACACTGGGTCATGCAGCTCTTTAACTCAGGGTGTGGTTGTTGTGTTGGCGACAGCTTCTACACCTTAAACACTGGGTCACAGCTCTTTAACTCAGGGTGTGGTTGTTGTGTTGGCGACAGCTTCTACACCTTAAACACTGGGTCATGCAGCTCTTTAACTCAGGGTGTGGTTGTTGTGTTGGCGACAGCTTCTACACTTAAACACTGGGTCATACAGCTCTTTAACTCAGGGTGTGGTTGTTGTGTTGGCGACAGCTTCTACACCTTAAACACTGGGTCATACAGCTCTTTAACTCAGGGTGTGGTTGTTGTGTTGGCGACAGCTTCTACACCTTAAACACTGGGTCATGCTGCAGGTTAACTTAGGGTGTAGTTGTTGTGTTGGCGACAGCTTCTACACCTTAAACACTGGGTCATGCAGCTCGTTAACTCAGGGTGTGGTTGTTGTGTTGGCGACAGCTTCTACACCTTAAACACAGGGTCATGCTGCTCGTTAACTCAGGGTATGGTTGTTGTGTTGGCGACAGCTTCTACACCTTAAACACTGGGTCATGCAGCTCGTTAACTTAGGGTGTAGTTGTTGTGTTGGAGACAGCTTCTACACCTTAAACACTGGGTCATGCTGCTCGTTAACTCAGGGTGTGGTTGTTGTGTTGGCGACAGCTTCTACACCTTAAACACTGGGTCATGCAGCTCGTTAACTCAGGGTGTGGTTGTTGTGTTGGCGACAGCTTCTACACCTTAAACACTGGGTCATGCAGCTCGTTAACTCAGGGTGTGGTTGTTGTGTTGGCGACAGCTTCTACACCTTAAACAAACTCTCGCCTCGGTGGCCCTTGGGCCGGCCATCATCGTTACGCGAGGGGCAACCATTATTATTATTATTATTATTATTATTATTATTATTATTGTTATTATTATTATTATTAGTCGACTGACAGAAAAGTAGTATTTGTCTTTTCTTTTGCCCTAAATGATACCGCATATAACTTCAGCAATACATAATGGTAGTTTATCGTAAAGCATTGTGTTCACTGGGAATATATTGTATACCATAAATGGATTGTTGCAATAAGTACGAGTATGTGGCTTGAATATGTCGGTTTGATGAAAACTTAAGGGAGTCACCTTAGGTTTGAGTGTGTTAGACAATATAGTGTACAGTATAGTTAGTTGGACGGGTAGTGGAAGGAAATAAATAGGGATGATTTTGGTGTATCAAACGTTTCCTTGGGTTGTATATTTATGGAGTTATGAACAATATTTGGTGATAGCATAACCCAAACTGAAGTGAAATTTTGAGCATTTTAGAGTTTTTCTGTACTTAAAACATGCGAGGTTAGGATATGAGTATTTGTATATTGTACCTGCAAGTAGTATGCCATTCTTGTCAATTTTATACCAACTAGATCTACATACAGGAGTGTACAGTATATTAGCGCCTGCATTGAACTTGAAAACATCTCGAATCGCGATAACAATGGAACTAGTAAAATGTGCTCATAAAGCTGGGGTCACACTAGAGTTTCTACCCAGAATAAATCCACCTTAGCGATGACTTTTCAACGAACTCCCCACAAGTCGTCTCTACAGCGACAACTTATTTGTTGTCGAAAGTGGGATGATGCGGAGCGTCTGCTAATCCACGGTACGGTGAATAAAATTTACACCATTCTTATTATATTATTATTGTTAAAATATACAAAAAAATAAAATGTGTATTTCAATAACAAAACACGAGCAAAAATGTCATAGTAAATAAAAATAACGATAAGAATACATAGACGATGGGAATTTCATTTGACTCTAGAGTACTTGCGTCGCTTTTGTAAACACACATCACCTGGACGTTACAATCGTTTATTTTTCGTCTTGGTCTTCTTTAACAGGTCCACACATCTCATTAAAGCTGCCATATAAACGTACAGTGAAGTCATCCTGCTCTCCAACTGAGCTCAAACTAGCCGCCTGGCCGATGGTTCCTTTCCCAGTGTGCGGATCGTACCGTTGACTTATTGCCAGTGGATCAAAGGCTATCGTGGATTTATTGAAGGTAAACTTTAATGGGACTGTAGCTTAAGTCGGCACTACACTACTTTCTTGAATGGAAGCTGGTTCCTGGGCCATCACACTAGTCGGCCATCCCACCACCCTACTACAAAGTTATCCCAGCTACAGTCTCTTAAGGGAGGCGGCGGAATTTCAAATTAGAAGACTTTCAGTAGAGGAATTACTTCCAAGACGTTATTTATCACGACACGGAAGCGAGTATCCTCTTGGTGGTGATAAAGTATGTTATCATTTTCCATCTGGCACTTGGCTTAGTAATTACTATAATGGTCATGAATGGTGAAGGCACCCATCAGCACCGTGCCAAATAAAATAAGGATAACTGCCACCATCATTGGTACGTATCGCTTGACCTTTTTCCAGATACTGGCTGTTTCTTTATCACCTTTATCCCTATTTTATTTTACATTATCTCTTTTTTCACCATCTTCAACTATAATTTCTTTTTCTTGATCTTTGTCACCATCGTTAACTTTATTTTCATCATGTTCGTTTTCCTCTTTTCCTCCATCTTCCTCGTTTTCTTCTTCTTTTCCCTCATCTTCGTCATCATCATCATCATATACTTTGTTTTCATCTTCATCATCATCTTCGTTTTCCTCTTTTCCTCCATCTTCCTCGTTTTCTTCTTCTTTTCCCTCATCTTCGTCATCATCATATATTTTGCTTTCATCTTCATCTTCGTTTTCTTCTTCATTTTCCTCTTTTCCTCCATCTTCCTCGTTTTCTTCTTCTTTTCCCTCATCCTCGTCATCATCATCATGTATTTTGTTTTCATCTTCATCATCATCTTCGTTTTCTTCTTCTTTTCCTCCATCTTCGTCTTCATCATCATTTAGTGTATTTTCATTTTCATCATCTTCGTTTTGTTCTTCATTTTCCTCTTTTCCTTCATCTTCCTCGTTTTCTTCTTCTTTATATGCATCTTTTTCTTCTTCCTACTATGCTGCAGCCATCCGCTCATACCACTGCTTTCTTTCATGCATTCGTAAATACTCTTATACTTCTGACTCACTTGTAATTTGATAGTATTCAAATAGGATTTTATGTCTGGCGCAACCCAGCTCGATTCTTCGCCCAGGATCGAAAGGTGTCATATCAACAACTATTTTGTTCAACCTTAGCAGATGAATGCGGGGCTCTTTCGAATTATCTTCTAAATATCTAGAAATTAAGGTTATACACTTACCCAACGTGTATACGTCGGAGAGCGGCGAACACGTCTCCCCGTTGCGCACCTCCGGGGCTATGTGAAGGTGTTTCCTGCGTTTTAAGGGCCCAAAAGAGGGGCGATGAAGGCTGGGTGTGGCGGTGCTGAAATCTACAATACATACCTGCGGTACATTTTAATATATATCATATATCAACACGTTTTATAATCGAATGCACCCCAACACCAACCCTAAGCTGTGTAGCTCTTCTAGTTCATCGGCCAGGTGAATGAGGAGCAACAACCAGTCGGTCTCCCTCAGTCTCATTTGTTATAATACGTCACCGAGGGAAAAAACCCCCTCGCTGCGCAGTAATAAAGTTGGGAAATTTAAACAAACAGACACCAGGACGGGAGCTCCTCCTCGTCCATCCAAGTGGTATAATATGCTGGCCTCCTTAATAAACCCATCGTATTATTCAAACTTCCTCCCCATTTTTACTAAGAAACGTTAACCACGTTTCTAACACGCATACCATATCTTATTACCATCTTCCATAATTACTGATTATATGGTTAACCCCATAAATAGTTCATCAAAACTTTCGAAATAGTCTTCAAAAGCTTTTCTAGAATTATTATTATAATTATTATTATTTTTTAATGTAGACATTATTACTATTCCCAATTTACGTTAATATGTAATGCAGACATGGTGGACACCGTCAGGACTAATACAAGACTAACAAAGCAGACAGGATAGAACACTGATAGTGCTGTGTTGCAGTGAACATGTAGAGCTGTGTTGTAGTGAACACGTAGAGCTGTGTTGCAGTGAACACGTAGAGGTGTGTTGTAGTGAACACGTAGAGGTGTGTTGTAGTGAACACGTAGAGCTGTGTTGTAGTAAACATGTAGAGCTGTGTTGTAGTAAACATGTAGAGCTGTGTTATAGTGAACATGTAGAGCTGTGTTGTAGTGAACATGTAGAGCTGTGTTGTAGTGAACATGTAGAGCTGTGTTGTAGTGAACATGTAGAGCTGTGTTGCAGTGTAGTGAACACGTAAAGCTGTGTTGTAGTGAACATGTAGAGCTGTGTTGTAGTGAACATGTAGAGCTGTGTTGTAGTGAACACGTAGAGCTGTGTTGTAGTGAACATGTAGAGCTGTGTTGTACTGTGTTGTAGTGAACATGTAAAGCTGTGTTGTGTGAACATGTAGAGCTGTGTTGTAGTAGTGAACATGTAGAGCTGTGTTGTAGTGAACATGTAGAGCTGTGTTGTAGTGAACATGTAGAGCTGTGTTGTAGTGAACATGTAGAGTTGGTGTTGTAGTGAACACGTAAAGCTGTGTTGTAGTAAACATGTAGTGTGGTAGTGAACATGAAGAGCTGTGTTGTAGTGAACATGTAGAGCTGTGTTGTAGTGAACATGTAGAGCTGTGTTGTAGTGAACATGTAGAGCTGTGTTGTAGTGAACATGTAGAGCTGTGTTGTAGTGAACACGTAAAGCTGTGTTGTAGTGAACACGTAGAGCTGTGTTGTAGTGAACATGTAGAGCTGTGTTGTAGTGAACATGTAGAGCTGTGTTGTAGTGAACATGTAGAGCTGTGTTGTAGTGAACATGTAGAGCTGTGTTGTAGTGAACACGTAAAGCTGTGTTGTAGTAAACATGTAGAGCTGTGGTGAAGTGAACATGTAGAGCTGTGTTGTAGTGAACATGTAGAGCTGTGTTGTAGTGAACATGTAGAGCTGTGTTGTAGTGAACACGTAAAGCATTGTGTTCACTGGGAATATATTGTATACCATAAATGGATTGTTGCAATAAGTACGAGTATGTGGCTTGAATATGTCGGTTTGATGAAAACTTAAGGGAGTCACCTTAGGTTTGAGTGTGTTAGACAATATAGTGTACAGTATAGTTAGTTGGACGGGTAGTGGAAGGAAATAAATAGGGATGATTTTGGTGTATCAAACGTTTCCTTGGGTTGTATATTTATGGAGTTATGAACAATATTTGGTGATAGCATAACCCAAACTGAAGTGAAATTTTGAGCATTTTAGAGTTTTTCTGTACTTAAAACATGCGAGGTTAGGATATGAGTATTTGTATATTGTACCTGCAAGTAGTATGCCATTCTTGTCAATTTTATACCAACTAGATCTACATACAGGAGTGTACAGTATATTAGCGCCTGCATTGAACTTGAAAACATCTCGAATCGCGATAACAATGGAACTAGTAAAATGTGCTCATAAAGCTGGGGTCACACTAGAGTTTCTACCCAGAATAAATCCACCTTAGCGATGACTTTTCAACGAACTCCCCACAAGTCGTCTCTACAGCGACAACTTATTTGTTGTCGAAAGTGGGATGATGCGGAGCGTCTGCAAATCCACGGTAAGGTGAATAAAATTTACACCATTCTTATTATATTATTATTGTTAAAATATACAAAAAAATAAAATGTGTATTTCAATAACAAAACACGAGCAAAAATGTCATAGTAAATAAAAATAACGATAAGAATACATAGACGACGGGAATTTCATTTGACTCTAGAGTACTTGCGTCGCTTTTGTAAACACACATCACCTGGACGCTACAATCGTTTATTTTTCGTCTTGGTCTTCTTTAACAGGTCCACACATCTCATTAAAGCTGCCATATAAACGTACAGTGAAGTCATCCTGCTCTCCAACTGAGCTCAAACTAGCCGCCTGGCCGATGGTTCCTTTCCCAGTGTGCGGATCGTACCGTTGACTTATTGCCAGTGGATCAAAGGCTATCGTGGATTTATTGAAGGTAAACTTTAATGGGACTGTAGCTTAAGTCGGCACTACACTACTTTCTTGAATGGAAGCTGGTTCCTGGGCCATCACACTGGTCGGCCATCCCACCACCCTACTACAAAGTTATCCCAGCAACAGTCTCTTAAGGGAGGCGGCGGAATTTCAAATTAGAAGACTTTCAGTAGAGGAATTACTTCCAAGACGTTATTTATCACGACACGGAAGCGAGTATCCTCTTGGTGGTGATAAAGTATGTTATCATTTTCCATCTGGCACTTGGCTTAGTAATTACTATAATGGTCATGAATGGTGAAGGCACCCATCAGCACCGTGCCAAATAAAATAAGGATAACTGCCACCATCATTGGTACGTATCGCTTGACCTTTTTCCAGATACTGGCTGTTTCTTTATCACCTTTATCCCTATTTTATTTTACATTATCTCTTTTTTCACCATCTTCAACTATAATTTCTTTTTCTTGATCTTTGTCACCATCGTTAACTTTATTTTCATCATGTTCGCTTTCCTCTTTTCCTCCATCTTCCTCGTTTTCTTCTTCTTTTCCCTCATCTTCGTCATCATCATCATATACTTTGTTTTCATCTTCATCATCATCTTCGTTTTCCTCTTTTCCTCCATCTTCCTCGTTTTCTTCTTCTTTTCCCTCATCTTCGTCATCATCATCATCATATACTTTGTTTTCATCTTCATCATCATCTTCGTTTTCCTCTTTTCCTCCATCTTCCTCGTTTTCTTCTTCTTTTCCCTCATCTTCGTCATCATCATCATCATATACTTTGTTTTCATCTTCATCATCATCTTCGTTTTCCTCTTTTCCTCCATCTTCCTCGTTTTCTTCTTCTTTTCCCTCATCTTCGTCATCATCATATATTTTGCTTTCATCTTCATCTTCGTTTTCTTCTTCATTTTCCTCTTTTCCTCCATCTTCCTCGTTTTCTTCTTCTTTTCCCTCATCCTCGTCATCATCATCATGTATTTTGTTTTCATCTTCATCATCATCTTCGTTTTCTTCTTCTTTTCCTCCATCTTCGTCTTCATCATCATTTAGTGTATTTTCATTTTCATCATCTTCGTTTTGTTCTTCATTTTCCTCTTTTCCTTCATCTTCCTCGTTTTCTTCTTCTTTATATGCATCTTTTTCTTCTTCCTACTATGCTGCAGCCATCCGCTCATACCACTGCTTTCTTTCATGCATTCGTAAATACTCTTATACTTCTGACTCACTTGTAATTTGATAGTATTCAAATAGGATTTTATGTCTGGCGCAACCCAGCTCGATTCTTCGCCCAGGATCGAAAGGTGTCATATCAACAACTATTTTGTTCAACCTTAGCAGATGAATGCGGGGCTCTTTCGAATTATCTTCTAAATATCTAGAAATTAAGGTTATACACTTACCCAACGTGTATACGTCGGAGAGCGGCGAACACGTCTCCCCGTTGCGCACCTCCGGGGCTATGTGAAGGTGTTTCCTGCGTTTTAAGGGCCCAAAAGAGGGGCGATGAAGGCTGGGTGTGGCGGTGCTGAAATCTACAATACATACCTGCGGTACATTTTAATATATATCATATATCAACACGTTTTATAATCGAATGCACCCCAACACCAACCCTAAGCTGTGTAGCTCTTCTAGTTCATCGGCCAGGTGAATGAGGAGCAACAACCAGTCGGTCTCCCTCAGTCTCATTTGTTATAATACGTCACCGAGGGAAAAAACCCCCTCGCTGCGCAGTAATAAAGTTGGGAAATTTAAACAAACAGACACCAGGACGGGAGCTCCTCCTCGTCCATCCAAGTGGTATAATATGCTGGCCTCCTTAATAAACCCATCGTATTATTCAAACTTCCTCCCCATTTTTACTAAGAAACGTTAACCACGTTTCTAACACGCATACCATATCTTATTACCATCTTCCATAATTACTGATTATATGGTTAACCCCATAAATAGTTCATCAAAACTTTCGAAATAGTCTTCAAAAGCTTTTCTGGAATTATTATTATTTTTTAATGTAGACATTATTACTATTCCCAATTTACGTTAATATGTAATGCAGACATGGTGGACACCGTCAGGACTAATACAAGACTAACAAAGCAGACAGGATAGAACACTGATAGTGCTGTGTTGCAGTGAACATGTAGAGCTGTGTTGTAGTGAACACGTAGAGCTGTGTTGCAGTGAACACGTAGAGGTGTGTTGTAGTGAACACGTAGAGGTGTGTTGTAGTGAACACGTAGAGCTGTGTTATAGTAAACATGTAGAGCTGTGTTGTAGTAAACATGTAGAGCTGTGTTGTAGTGAACATGTAGAGCTGTGTTGTAGTGAACATGTAGAGCTGTGTTGTAGTGAACATGTAGAGCTGTGTTGTAGTGAACATGTAGAGCTGTGTTGCAGTGAACATGTAGAGCTGTGTTGTAGTGAACATGTAGAGCTGTGTTGTAGTGAACATGTAGAGCTGTGTTGTAGTGAACATGCTGGCTGTGTTTATTTGAACACGTAAAGCTGTGTTGCTTGTCTAGACATATGAAGCTGTGTTGTAGTGAAT
>NW_024748728.1:0-1913 GCF_018991925.1 Homarus americanus
AGTGCGGGAGAAACTTTCGCCTGGCGGACGTTCCTTAATAGTGGCAATTGAGAGCTTGAGGAGGTAAAACGCCAGGCGCTGATTGACTGCTCGTGCTGGCGCTGTTTTCCTGCTGCCGGACTTTGGAGTTTAAATCACTGACGCTCAATAATTACCAGACTCTGACTCACACCCGGACCTTAACCTAACCTAACCTAACCTAACCTAACCTAACCTAACCTAACCTAACCTAACCTAACCTAACCTAACCTAACCTAACCTAACCTAACCTAACCTAACCTGACCAAGCACCGAGAATCCACAAAGGAAATTACTGTAAGGTTCCCGAATCTTGCTTCTGGGTGGGGTAGGGTGGGGTGAGTGGGGAGTGTAGGGTGAGGAGTAGGAGTGGGGTGAGTGGGGTGTGAGGTGAGGAGTAGGTTGGGGTGTGAGTGGAGATTGTAGGGTGAGGGAGTAGGTTAGGGTGTGAGTGGGGTGTAAGGGTGGGGAGTAGAGTGGAATTGAGGGTGTAAGGGTGAGGTGGAGTGAGGTGGAGTGGGAGTATAAGTGTGAGTAGGTTGGGGTGAGTGGGGTGTAAGAATTGAGGGGGAGTGGGTAGGGTGAGTGGGGGTATAGAGATGTGTGAGGGAGTAGGGTGGGGTGGAGGTGGGGTGTAACGGTGAGGGAGTGGGATTAGGGTGAGTGGGGTGTAGGGTGAGGAAGTAGGTTGGAATTGAGGTGGGGTGTGGGGTGAGGGAGTAGGGTTGGGGTGGAGGTGGGGTGTGGGGTGAGGAGGGAGTAGGTTGGGGTGAGGTGGGTGTGGGGTGAGGGGGAGTGGTTGGGGTGGAGGTGGGGTGTGGGGGTGAGGGAGTAGGTTGGGGTGGAGTGGGGTGTAAGGGTGAGGGGAGTAGAGATTGGGGTGGTGGGGTGTAAGTGGGGGAGGTTAAGAGGTGAGGTTGGGGTTATGTGGGAGAGGAAGTGGGGAGTGGGTGGGATGAAGTTGTGGGGTGTGTGGGGTGGGGAGGGGGTAGGTGCTTGTGCCTTGAATATGAAGAATAATACTCAAAATGCTTCCTTTTAGGCCTATGGTTGGAGTCATGGCCACAGAGTGTTGTATAATCTTTTGTTATTCACACTATGTCATTAAGTTACAACAACACATAAATGGGGAGATAAGAAGAGGAGGAGGAGGAAGAAGAGGTGCCAGGAGGAGGAGCAGGGGGGAGGAGGAGGTGAAGAAGAATGAGGAGGAGGAGAAGAAGAATGAGGGAGGAAGAAAGAAAGAAGAGGAGTAGGAAGAGAAGAGGGGAGAAGTAGGAAGAAGAGGAGGAAAGAAGAAGAAAGGAGAAGAAGAGGAGAGAGAGGAAGAGGAGGGAGGGGGAGGGAGGAGGGAGGAGGAGGAGGAGTAAGAAGAGAAAAGAAGAAGAGAAGAATAGGAGGAGGCGGAGGAGGAGAACGTAAATAGAAAAGATGTAAGAGAAGAGAGGGGAAGAGAATGAAGAAGAGGAGGAAGAGGAAGAAAGAAGGAGGGTGAGTAAAAGAAGGAAGAAAAAGGGAAGGGGAGGGAGGAAAGGAGTAAAGGAGGGAGGAGGAGGGAGGAGGAGGGAGGAGGAGGAGGAGGAGGAGGAGGAGGAGGAGGGAGGAGGAGGAGGGAGGAGGAGGAGCAGGAAGAGAATCTGTTACCTGGTTCCGTGTTGAGTAAATTCACCTGTGAGAAAAAAGATCACCAGTTTTAAGCATTTATTGACACGACTTTGAGTAAACATTCTCATCTCTGTTGTTGGGTTAGATTAGGTTAGGTTAGGTTGGGATTGGGAGTTGGGTTGGGTTGGGTGGGTTGGGTTGGGTTGGTACCTGAAACGCCATGACAAGGTGTAAACAGTTACACACACACACACACACACACACACACACACACACACACACACACTAAT
>NW_024748729.1:0-21526 GCF_018991925.1 Homarus americanus
CCTGATCCTATGCTGCACTAATGTTCTTTATACATGACAAAATGTTGTACTCCTTCCAAAACTGTCTGAGCGTTTTCTCACCTTCAGTAGCAGCAACAGCCTGAGCGAAGGTCGTGCGTAAATAATATGCTTTAAAGGCAGAAATAGCACCTTGATCCATGGGTTGGATGATAGAGGTAGTGTTAGGTGGCATGTACACTACCTTAACATCAGGGTGCATGTCGTCCAGGTGTGGTGGGTGTCCCGGAGCATTATCCAAAATCAGAAAAATCTTGAATGGAATCCTTTGTTGCAGACAATACTCCTTGGCTCGTGGAATGAAACAAGTCATGAACCAATCCTCAAATAGTACTAGGGTCATCCAGGCTTTCTTGTTACTGCGATAAAACACTGGCAGTGTGTGCTTGCTGACATGTTTAAAAGCCCTGGGGTTCTCTGAATGATAGATCATGAAGGGCTTTAGCTTGAAACCAGCAACATTCCCCCCCAACAGAAGTGTAATTTTGTCCTTGAATGCCTTGAATCTGGGCATTTTTTTTGCCTCTTTGTGGATGTATGTCCGGTCAGGCATGCGTTTCCACAATAATCCAGTCTCATCCACATTGAATATTTGCTCTGGCAAATAATTCCCTTCCACAATCACATCATCTAACTCCTCCTTAAAAGCTTCGGCAGCACCAACATCGGCACTAGCTGCCTCTCCACTCACCTTAACACTGTGTAGACTGTAGTGTTTTTTAAATCTATCAAACCACCCTTGACTTCCTGTAAAGGTTTGATCACATTCATCTCCTGCCTGCTCCTTCAGGCTTTGGAACAGGCTTCTTGCTTTAGCCTGTATGGTTAGAACACTTAAGGGTACACGCTTCTGTATCTGGTCTTCTATCCATATCACCAATAATTTTTCCATATCGTGGATAGGACCTTGTCTTTTCTTTGTTATTATAGTTCACTTTATAGGTGTTGTTCCTTTCACTACTTCACGAATACGTTCCTTGTCCTTCAGAATAGTGGATATAGTCGAGTGTGAGAAACCTAGGTCGCGTGAGATTGTTGCTACTGTTTTTCCATTCTCATACTGTGTTATTATCTTCAGTTTCATCTCAAAAGTAATTGCCTGTCTCCTTTTCCTTGGAGTACCACCAGCACTCTCACTTTTACGCTTTCCAGTCATTATAAAGTCAATTAAATACAATAATAACGAAAGTTCACAGCGCGATCAGTATAGGATACGATAGCCAATTACAAACAAAGCGCTCCACTGAGTGAGTGCAGCCACGAGGCGACCCAAGCCATCCCTCCCTCTCGCCCGGGACGGAAACGTTTCGGTATAGAAAATGCGCGCGTCATTTGAAAAAATTTTTGGTCACGGCGGTCGCAGTCGTAAGTACCATTGGACGTAAGTTCGTATAGTCGTAAGTCGGGGTTTAGGTGTGTATATATATATATATATATATATATATATATATATATATATATATATATATATATATATATATATATATATATATATATATATATATACACACACACACACACACAGTGGTCCCTCGGTTAACGAGCGCCTCGGTTAACGACCTGCCTCCCATAAGATTCTTAAATTCGGTTAACGAGCAACCCCTCGGTTAACCAGCTGTAGTATTAGTCCGCCAATACATAAATCGGCTCTAGGGCTTAAATTCCTTACTATTTTAGTATATATCAAGAAGTTTATACTATTCAATAATTTTAAAAGTTTAATATTCAATTTTTTAATCATTTTAACAATTACTGAACATAATTGAAGGTAAAGTGACTAGTTTAATGCGTGGCATCCAGCCTCTTAACACAGCAAACAGGCATTAGTCTCTCTGTTTTCAGTGGAGGTAACATCTTGCTTGAGACTCTCTTCAACTAAACGCTTTTTTTCTGTGTTTCCAAGCAAATTATTGGTCATTTTGAAATTTATTTTACATATTGACAACATATAGCGCAGTGCAGTGTTATTTTAAAGAAAATATTCTTTATTTACAACGAGTTTAACTTTGAAAAGCACGTGTTGACATTGTTTGAATCCAGCATGGGGCCTAAGAGATCAAGAAAAGCTATTTCAATCCAAACCAAGCAGGAAATCATAAAAAAACACGAACAAGGCATTAGAACAAATGCGCTATGCAAAGAATATGGCATGTCGACATCAACTGTGTCGACAATTCTTGCACAGAAAGACAAATTTAAAGAAGTGAAAGTGAGAGACAAATCTACAAGAGTGTTTAAAAGTAGATCCCTAATTGCAGAAACTGAGAGGTTACTTATCATCTGGATTAGGGAAAAACAGATGAAAGGTGATTCAGTTTCTACTGAATTCATTTGTGAAAGAGCCAGGGAGACTTACGAACATTTAAAGGCAGATCAACCTGGTTCTTCAGGCACAGAATTTGAAGATTTTCGGGCCAGCAAAGGCTGGTTCGAAAAATTTAAGAAAAGAAGTGACATTTTAAGTGTTGTTAGGCATGGTGAAGCTGCTAGTGCTGATAAAGAAGGGGCAGTAAAGTTTTTAGCAGAATGTAAAAAACTGATGGAAGAAGAAAATTATCTTCCACAGCAAGTGTTCAATGTGGACGAAACTGGGCTGTTCTGGAAAAAGATGCCCAAAAGAACATTCATCACCAAAGATGAAGCCTCTTTACCTGGGCATAAACCCATGAAAGACCGTCTCACTCTATTGCTTGGTGCCAATGCTTCAGGGGATTTCCGACTGAAGCCTATGCTTGTCTACCACTCTGAAAACCCCAGGGTGTTCAAGCAACAGAAAGTGGTAAGAACAATGCTTGGAGTTTATTGGAAGTCCAACCGTAAGGCATGGGTGACAAGACAGCTCTTTAATGAATGGGCTGTTGATGTGTTTTGCCCCTCTGTCAAGAGCTACCTAACCACCAATAAACTTCCTTTAAAGGCTCTTCTCCTCATGGATAATGCTCCTGGTCATGACCCTGACCTTGCCAGAAATTTGGAGTATAAATTTGACTTTGTGAAAGTGTTGTTTTTGCCTCCAAACACTACATCACTCATACAGCCAATGGACCAGAATGTGATCAGCAACTTCAAGAAGTTGTACATGAAGAAAATGTTTAGGAGGTGTCATCAGGCAACTTCCATTGATCCTGAACTAACACTGAAACAGTTCTGGAAGACACAATTCAACGTCCTGGAGGCTGTAAAATTGATTGTGTCATCATGGCAAGAAGTCTCCAATAGCACCCTCAATTCTTCATGGAAAGCACTGTGGCCATCAGTAGTCCATGATTTTGAGGGATTTGAGGATGACACAGAGTTGGACCAGGAGATTGTGTCCATTGGTCAGTCATTGGGTCTTGAAGTGGAGGAGAAGGATGTGGAAGAGCTTGTGATGTCTCATGAGGAGGAACTTACTCCTAATGACTTGAAGGAACTGGATGAGATGTTACGGGTAGAGGCTGACAGTGGTGAGGAGGAAATTGAAAGTGATGACCATATGTCAGCTACACAGTTGAAAGATGTGATTTACCACTGGGAGAAGTTCAGGGAACTGGCTTCAAAGCACCCAGAAGTGGAAAAACTGAACTAACTTTGTGTCATGTTGAGGACTCAGTGGTCTCCTTCTTTAAACATAAGTTAATGGTGAGGAGGACAGATGCCCCACAGACCACAATTGACACTTTCTTCAGTAAAAGGCAGAGGGAACAAGATGCTAGCCCTCAGCCTTCCACTTCAAGAAGGAGAGAGGATGTTCATGGTGGAGAATCTGTCAGTCCAGAGGTTCCTGACATTTTCATGGCAGGTGACTCACCTTCCAAGAAGCAGTAAAATGCTTCTCCTCCACCTCCACTTCCTTCTCTTCTCCCTTCTCCTCCTGCACCTCCCACTTCAAATGCACATCATCACCATCATCCAGGAGCCTTCTACATACACACCTCAAAGTAAGTAAATTTTTCCGCCATTTTTGTTGAAGTTAGGAAATTTTCGGTGAGCTGGAACCAATTACCCAAAAACCCATTGAAACAATGGTTTCGGTTAACGAACGTTTCGGTTAACGAACGACCTTCTGGAACGGATTGAGTTCGTTAACCGAGGGGCCACTGTATATATTGTTAGTAGGGGCATGCTATAATCTAATCTAATTGGTTCTGGAACCTTGTTCGTTATAGCATTCGTTCGTTATAGGATTAACCGCCCAGGCCCCAAACATAAACCACTTAACACTGAAAAATATAATATAAAATTGTAAAATTGTAAAAGTGTATAAAGATGCATCTAAACCCCTGAAATAAAGAACATTGAGGAGAGTTTGTAATAAAAAAACAATAAATTAGAAAAAAAAAATTAAATAATGTTCGCTAGGTAGGAGTTTTCGTTCGTTATAGCATTCTCAATTTTATAGTAAAACCGTTTCGTTATAGGAATATTCGTAGTAGAATTGCTTCGTTATAGCATAATTTACTGTATATATATATATATATATATATATATATATATATATATATATATATATATATATATATATATATATATATATATATATATATATATATATATATATATATATATATATACACAGTTAACTACTTTTACGCCAAGTCCTCAAGATTCCGGCGGCTTCCACTGCTAATCGTGTTTTGCCAGAACCTCGCGTGCTCACATTACGCGGTACGTGAACCCCATTATGCGGAGAGTGTCCGGCGCGACGCTATTTTTAGATTCGCGCCACCTGCCTGCCTGCCTCTCCCTCCTCCCTCCGCTTGGGCAAGCGGCGCGGTAAGGTTGCGTAGTGTTTGTCTTTGTTGCGTTATCACTGACGTCATATGACGTATCAGACCTGTGATTGGCCATGCATCCCTACCCCCCTCTGCTGCTAGCTGTAATTGGCTTAAAGTATTATGACGTGTCTACCCGGGGGAGGGAGGGAGGGAGGGAGGAAAGACGACGCTTGACCTAGCCGCGGCAGTTTCATCCCTCAAGGCCACTCCGTGTAAACGCGCATCCATTGTTCCCTAAAATGGCTTCCGCCGGACCACCACCCCCAGAGAGTAACCTTTCCTTACCTGGACCCAGCGGCACTAAACCAAAGAAGACACGACGTTCCTTAAGCTACGAGGTGAAGTATAGCATCATCCAAGAGTTGGAGAAAGGAACAAGGCAGGTTGATTTGGCGCGCCAGCATGGCGGGAACGAATCTACGATCCGGACTATAAAGAAGGATTCAGCCAAGATAAAGGAGCACATGAAGATCACAAAGTCTACAGGTGCTTCTATGATCAAGTATTTTCACAACCAGGTGCTTCTCAAGACAGAAAAATTATTTGTGAGGTACTTGGTGCGTCAGGCGCGACGGAACATGGCGGTCGACACGCGCTCTGTGAAGGACTACGCACGTGAACTGTACATGGCAGTGGCACGAAAGATGGGAACTTCAGAGCCCAAACCCTTTAATGCTTCCTCTGGGTGGTTACAGAGGTTTAAGATCCGGAACAAGATCACCAATATAAACATTGGTGGTGAAGAAGCGAGTGCTGATCGTGCTGCGGCTCGGGAATTTCCTCCGTTTTTACGTGAGATTATGGAGGAAGGACAGTACAGTGACGACCAGGTGTTTAACATGGATGAATCTGGTCTTTTCTGGAAAAAACTACCTTCCAAGTCCTTCGTTGTGAAGAATGCCAGCAGGATTCGGGGCCGGAAAATGCAGAAGGAACGCATCACCGTCCTGTTTACCACCAATGCCTCCGGTACCTGTAAGCTCAAGTTATCGGTTATCCACACAGCCCGCAAGCCGCACGCCTACAAGAGCATGGACATGACCAAGCTAAATGTCCACTGGCTGACAGCACGTAAGGCATGGATGTTCTCTACACTGTCCCTCTCCTGGCTTGATGACTGTTTTGTTCCCGATGTAAAGAAATTCTGTGAGCGACAGAATGTCCCATTTAATATTTTGTTGCTGCTGGACAACGCACCAGGACACTCGCCCCTACTGTTAGATCGTCACCCCAACGTAAAAGTGGTCTTCCTTCCTCCCAACACTACGTCTTTAATCCAGCCCATGGACAAGGAGTTGATTTGCAATGTGAAAGCTGCATTCTCAAAAAAAAAATTCCAGCTCCTGAACGACTACACCAACACCAGGGAAGAGTTGCGTAACCTGAGTGACACCACCACCGATAGCAAGAGCGAAGAAGATGAGGATCAACAGTTAGAACAGCAAAAAATACTCTTCAAACAATTCTGGAGAGTATTTAACATCAAGAAAGCTGTGGACTTCTTGGTGGAGTCATGGGATCAGCTGTCTATTGCTACAATTCGTCACGCATAGACATGTGTTGCATGGAATACCAGGTGAGAGGAGGAGTCAATCTGTGACTGGTGAGGTTCAGAATGTTGCAGTAGCAGTGGACCTTGCCAGAGAAGCTGCGCAGACTGTTACAGTTCCAGGTTTCTCCGAGACCACCAACGACGACATCCTGGAGGTGATCAGAGATCCTGAAGTGACTGCCGACGAGATGTTGGAAGAAGAACACGTCAGTGAAGAGGAGGAAGGTGCGTCATTCTCCGAAGAACACAATTTAAGTCATAGTGATATTAAGGGTGCCATGGAGTGTGCAGAGAAAATGAAGTCCTTCCTTTCCCGCGACAATGACGATGACCGCTATGAAGTCTTCCATACCCGGCTGGTGCAGGCTATGGAGCCGTACATCAAGGTGTATCACGACAACATCAACGCCAGCCGTCAGCAAAGCATAACAGATTTCTTCGCCCGCAACCCACCACAGCCAGCCCAAGCCAGTGATAGTGAAGATGACTTTGAGGGATTTGTCAGGGAAGCCCTGACAACTGTAAGTGACAGTGATGGTGATTCACCTAGTAATGGTGATTCACTTGAGGGCCAGTAATCTGCCCTCTGCCTCGGAACCAGCCTCCATCCCTGTATGCCGACCCATCTCTTCTACTACCGTGAGTGTTACACCTAATTTTTAGTTTTCTAACCTAACCTTTATTTTTCCTATGTTAACCTTTATCTTTCCTAACCTAACCTCTTCTATATTACTTGTTTTTTCATACCATCATAAAGTTAAGATAAAATTTTTACTACAACATAGTTGTGTGTCGTCAAAAAGTGGAGTTTGGGGGTCGGCCTGGACTCCATTTCAATTAATCCCATATGTTATGTTGTTCACTTTACGCGTTCCTCACTTTCCGCGGGACCCTCCGGGTTACATTAACAACGTAATATGAGGACCAACTGTATGTATGTGTATATATATATATATATATATATATATATATATATATATATATATATATATATATATATATATATATATATATATATATATATATATATATATATATATATATATATATACATACATACATACATACATACATACATACATACATACATACATACATACATACATACCATATATCGCGGCCTATAAGGCGTCGGGGTGCATAAGACGGCCCCCCAAAATTTCCATTTAAAAAGTAGCTTTTGAGCTCTATTTGCTGTATAAGACCAGTACCCCAAATGTGACACTTACCCACTGACTCAGTAGTCCTTTACCAACCATCCTTGGTTATTTAACCTCTTCCCCGGCAGAAACGTGTATACACGTTTTCACAAAATGTTCTTTTTTCAGTCGTCAACGAGTATACTCGTCTAAAACTTTACCTTCAAAAACCAGCTACATACGTATATACTCGTCGATTTTAAGCCTTTGTAAGCCATTCTACGTGTGAAACGAGTATTCTCGTCAAATCGTACGCCTGGCAGAGGCGATAGGGTAGAGCTGTGGGATTTCAAGGACATTGTTACTAGACTTGCTCCGACAGCCATTGTCGTCGGATGGGTGTTGTTTGCATCCACATTTGCATTCATTTTTTTGTAGCATTTTCAAGTGTTACACCCCAAATGTCTAGTTCAACGGAAGATAGTGAATATGAACCTTCCCTCAGAAGCTTGAATACTTCTGATAACTCTGCCAGTTCATCAGACAATGACTATTTCTCGACAAGTGAGGAGGAGGAGGAGGAGGGTGAGGGGAGAGCTTGGAGAAGCCTCGAGTTGTCAGAGGAGCGTATGAATACACCACCACCACGTTTTCCTTTCACAGGAAATCCTGGAATAAAGATTGATGAAAACCCAGCAGAACTGAGTCCATTTGAATTCTTCAGTCTTTTTATTGATAAAAGGATTATTGACTCTGTACTGGTAGAGACTAATCGTTTTGCTGAACAAACTGGGCAAGATGATTCTTTGTGGCGCCCTGTAACAGAGGCTGAACTTTTTGTATTTTTTGCCATGAAAATGCTTGGGGGTATTGTGAAAATGCCAGAAGAAGAAATGAACTGGTCACATGATGAACTGCTTGAAAGACCAATTTTTCGGCAGCTAATGACTATGAAATGGTACAGTAAGATAAAGCAATATCTTCATTTTGTAGATAATGAAACTCATGATGCAGAAACTCACCCCAACCCAAAATTGTATAAGATTTATGATGTATTCATGACATTGTGTGAGAACTTTGGGAAGTGTTACACCCCTAGGCAAGATGTATGTATAGATGAGAGCCTTATGTTGTTCAAAGGAAGGTTAGGATGGGTACAGTACATTCCACTGAAAATTAAAAATAAATAGGTTTCTCTTTACATTTGGTAATAAAATTTTGAGAAAAATTAAGAAAATATGGTAAAAAAATATGGTTTATAGGAAGACGAGTTGACTCGTTTTTGCCGACAAAGGTATTTTCAAAATAAAAAGTTAACCACAAAAATGGGAAGAAAAAATAATTAAAAACTGTTTTCATAACCAGCATCAAAAATACTATATAGAACCAAAATAAAAAAATTAGTCTGAAAAAGAAACGTTTTTAACAAAAAAATTGTTGGGGAAGGGGGGGTTAAAAATAAAAAGGCCAATTCACTTCAAGTAATGTCATCAAATGTTACCCGCTGGTGTAGTGTAAACACTAGTGACGTCACTGAAGCGTCTGCTATTTACGGTAACTGTAACTAATGTCTGTGTCGAGTAAAATTTTTCCATTTACTTGAAATGGATTTACCGATTTATTTGTTTATTTATTTATTTATAATATACTGTAACATATTAAACACACTGCAAGTATTTTCTTTCATTTATACGCTTGCTTATATATATATATATATATATATATATATATATATATATATATATATATATATATATATATATATATATATATATATATATATATATATATATATATATATATATATATATATATATATACACACACACACCTAGACCCCGACTTACGACCGTCGGGACTTACGACCGCCGCAGAATTTTTTTTTTCTTTCAAAATGACACACGCATTTTCTATACCAAAAAGTTTCCAGTTAATGTAGTCTCCATGTATAATTAGAAAATTATGGGGGCCCCATGTGCATTCAGCTGACTACATTAAAGGTTAAGTGCTCAGTCACACTGTATCCATTCCTTATTATTTATTACTTTCACTGTACTGTATCCATTCATCATTATTCATTACTTTTACTGTACTGTATTTCATTGTAGATTTTTTTTTTTTTATCTATATCGGACTTACGACCTGGATTTGGGTCCCTAACCCCGTCGTAAGTCGGGGTTTAGGTGTATATATATATATATATATATATATATATATATATATATATATATATATATATATATATATATATATATATATATATATATATATATATATATATATGTGTGTACTGAATATACTATGTACAAAAAATGAATGTTCAATGAATTATTTATGGTGCATTAAGGTACTGGCCACTTCAGACACAAAGACGGGCTATAAATAGCCTTGTTATCTACCCCCTACATCTCACCCTGAGCCAGAGGGAAGCGTCTTGGCAAATAACATTTGTTTGCTTATTTTCCATTTACTTGAAATAGATTTACCGAATTATTTGTTTATTTATTTATTTATAATATACTGTAATATATTAAACACACTGTAATTATTTTCTTTAATTTATAAACTTGTTTTGCGACAAAGAAATGTTCTCCAGTAGTGTTTCATTAGGATTTGAGTGAAAAAATATTAAGTACTTACTACATACATTTATTACACAAATATATATAGTTGTACCCCACTTAACGCGGTCAATTGAACCCAGAGGGTCCCGCGTTAAGTGAAATCCGCGTTAAGTGAACAACAGAACATATGGGATTAATTCCAATAGAAACCGGCCCGACCCCCCAAACTCCACTTTTTGAAGGCACATACCTATGTTGTAGTAAAAATAACATCTTAATTTTATGATGGTACATGCACACAATTAATACTTAAGAGAATTAGAGAAATACAGTCGCCAAGTTAATGTCCATTCAAATAATGGACTCAACTCCCTCCCCCTCTTCTCACACTACACTCACTGGCTCTTCCCTCTCAGAGAAATTTTTGGGGGAAAACCACTAAATTTTAATAAATAATACCTCAAACTAAAGTTAGGATAATACAATTGACATTGCTGGATTCCTTGTAAGACCAGGAATATTTTGAATATAAATGTCATATATTTTGCACAAAAGATAACATAGTTACCTAGAGAAAAAATTTTATCTAAAAATTGTATGTTTAATGCAAAATATATGATGTTTATATTCAAAATGATCACCAAATTATAAGAATTCCAGCAATGTAAATTATATTCTGACCGGGTAATTTGTATGAATTTTATGAGCTAAAAACAAATATCTTCAGTTAATAAAAAAAAAAATAATCTTCACGACACTATCTGTCAATCAAAGTACCCCACCTTGCCTCCCCCCCTCTTCCAACCGGGCGGTCAGTCCCAACCCTCCCCCCCACCCCCCACCAATCCTCCCTTCCAGAGTTTTTAACATTTAGTATTAAATAATACCTCAGATTAAAGTTAGGATAATATAATTGACATTGCTGGATTCCTTGTAAGACCAGGAATATTTTGAATATAAATGTCATATTTTGCACAAAAGATAACATAGTTACCTCGAGAAAAATTTTTATCTAAAAATTGTATGTTTAATGCAAAATATATGATGTTTATATTCAAAATGATCACCAAATTATAAGAATTCCAGCAATGTAAATTATATTCTGACCGGGTAATTTGTATGAATTTTATGAGCTAAAACAAATATCTTCAGTTAATAAAAAAAAAAATAATTCTTCACGGGGTAACAGATGGTCGGTCGGTCCCTCCCTCCCCCCCACCCCCCACCAACCGTCCCAAGGAGATGTGTGGGATAACCACTAAATTTTAATAAATAATACCTCAAACTAAAATTAGGATAATATAATTGACATTGCTGGATTCCTTGTAAGACCAAGAATATTTTGAATATAAATGTCATATATTTTGCACAAAAGATAACATAGTTACCTAGAGAAAATTTTTTATCTAAAAATTGTATGTTTAATGCAAAATATATGATGTTTATATTCAAAATGATCACCAAATTATAAGAATTCCAGAAATGTAAATTATATTCTGGCCGGGTAATTTGTATGAATTTTATAAGCTAAAACAGGCAGTCAGGCAGGGTGGCGGGTGGGGCAAATCTAAATATAGCGTCTCGAGCCGGACACTCACCGCGTATATGTGGAAAAAATCCGTGTTAAGTGAAAGTTCAGCTCTGGCGAGGCACCGCGTATATGATAAAACGCGTTAAGTGAAACCGCGTTAGGCGGGGTAATACTCAGTTGTACCCCACTTAACGCGGTCAATTGAACCCAGAGGGTCCCGCGTTAAGTGAAATCCGCGTTAAGTGAACAACAGAACATATGGGATTAATTCCAATAGAAACCGGCCCGACCCCCAAACTCCACTTTTTGAAGGCACATACCTATGTTGTAGTAAAAATAACATCTTTATTTTATGATGGTACATGCACACAATTAATACTTAAGAGAAATAGAGAAATACAGTCGCCAAGTTAATGTCCATTCAAATAATGGACTCGACTCCCTCCCCCTCTCACACTACACTGCCGGCTCTTCCCTCTCAGAGAAATTTTTTGGGGAAAACCACTAAATTTTAATAAATAATACCTCAACTAAAGTTAGGATAATACAATTGACATTGCTGGATTCCTTGTAAGACCAAGAATATTTTGAATATAAATGTCATATATTTTGCACAAAAGATAACATAGTTACCTAGAGAAAAATTTTTATCTAAAAATTGTAAGTTTAAAGCAAAATATATGATGTTTATATTCAAAATGATCACCAAATTATAAGAATTCCAGCAATGTAAATTATATTCTGACCGGGTAATTTGTATGAATTTTATGAGCTAAAACAAATATCTTCAGTTAATAAAAAAAAAATAATCTTCACGACACTATCTGTCAAAGTACCCCACCTTGCCTCCCCCCTCTTCCAACCGCGCGGTCAACCCTCCCCCCCACCCCCCACCAATCCTCCCTTCCAGAGTTTTTAACATTTAGTATTAAATAATACCTCAGATTAAAGTTAGGATAATATAATTAACATTGCTGGATTCCTTGTAAGACCAGGAATATTTTGAATATAAATGTCATATATTTTGCACAAAAGATACCATAGTTACCTAGAGAAAAATTTTTATCTAAGAATTGTAAGTTTAAAGCAAAATCTATGATGTTTATATTCAAAATGATCACCAAATTATAAGAATTCCAGCAATGTAAATTATATTCTGACCGGGTAATTTGTATGAATTTTATGAGCTAAAACAAATATCTTCAGTTAATAAAAAAAAATAATAATTCTTCACAGGGTAACAGATGGTCGGTCAGTCCCTCCCTCCCCCCCACCCCCCACCAACCGTCCCAAGGAGATGTGTGGGATAACCACTAAATTTTAATAAATAATACCTCAAACTAAAGTTAGGATAATATAATTGACATTGCTGGATTCCTTGTAAGACCAGGAATATTTTGAATATAAATGTCATATATTTTGCACAAAAGATACCATAGTTACCTAGAGAAAATTTTTTATCTAAAAATTGTAAGTTTAAAGCAAAATATATGATGTTTATATTCAAAATGATCACCAAATTATAAGAATTCCAGCAATGTAAATTATATTCTGGCCTGGTAATTTGTATGAATTTTATGAGCTAAAACAGGCAGTCAGATTGGGTGGCGGGTGGGGCAAATCTAAAAATAGCGTCTCGGACACTCACCGCGTATATGTGGAAAAAATCCGCGTTAAGTGAAAGTTCAGCTTTGGCAAGGCACCGCGTATATGCGAAAACGCGTTAAGTGAAACCGCGTTAGGCGGGGTAAAACTGTATATGTTTCAACAGCATCATGAAAATAAAAGTTATTTTGGCAGCATTAATGATAGCTATGTTTTCTGTTTTGGTCTTTTTTCTAATTTTTATGACATACAGTAATACTTCTGTTTGCCAGAATTGAAATTTTCTTGGAAAATCATTCCCAAAGCCGGAGTTTTTCGGAAAATTCTGACTTTGGGAAAAAAATTTGAGGGGCATATTTTCCGGAAAATTCTGAGAAAATATTCCTGATACTCGAAAAATTCTGGGGATGGGGGAGATTTTAATGGATTCAAAAGATGAAAATCAGGCGCATTTTCCGGATATTCTGAGAACAATTTTCCAGTACCCAGGGAATGGGGGATATTTTTCTGGGTTCGAGAGATGATGTAATGAGCAATTTCTGGAACTTCCGAGAACTTTTTCCGTTATCCGGAAAATTCCGGAGATGAGGAATTTTTTTCCGGGTTTGAGAGATGATGTTATGGGCAATTTCTAGAACTTCTGAGAACATTTTTCCATTACCCGGAAAAATCCTGAATTCTGGGGATGAGAGATTTTTTCGACTTTGAGAGAATCATCTCGTTACCCGGAAATGTCTCATTCCCGGAAGTAAACTGACCACAGACTCCGTAAATTAAATAGGCCATACCAACCTAGTCACAAGATGCGCTACAGGTACTCCTTGGCTTACGACATACTCGAATTACGACCACCCGGACATAAGACCGCCGCAGTCGTATAAAATATTTTTCAAATTACGTATTTTCGAGTCCCGACGTTAGTGATCACGCTTTGTACTGACAAAATTTTTGTTTGTAATTCCCTTTAAAATTGCTGGCAAGTGTAAAAGTGAGGGTTTTGTGGTGCTGAGAAGAAAAAGGGACACCCATTTTAGATATTCTATGTACGTATTATTTTCGCCTTTTCGACTTACGACCAATTCTACTTACGACCTGGTCATCAGTCCGGAACCCCGTCGTAAGTCGAGGAGAGACTGTATTGACAAACTTCTCACCGCTTCCACACTGACAATCACCTCTCACACAGAATACACATCCATGTTCTTCATATTACTTATTTATAGTTTTATATTATATATTCTTTTATTCGAAGTTACATTAGAGTATTGAATGATTTTTCCATAATTTTTATAGTTTCATTATATGTAACAATGGCACCATGCATGACCCTTTCCCTGCCTCCCTCCCTAAGGCAGGGCGGGGAGCAGTAAAAACCATGGAGACTGCTCGCGGCCAGTAGTGGATATTGACACATTCTTGTGTGGTGACCCTCCAAGTGTTATGGTGTGGAGTAATTGTCTCTCAGGTGAGGGGATCGATTTGGCACTCTTTCAGGTTTGTTTTAAGACTATCCTTATACCTTTTCAGTTGCCCGCCAACATTAGGGTTACTATTCATTAGGTGACTGTAAAGTAGCTGCTTGGGCAGTCTGCTGTCGTCTATGCAGGTAACATGGCCAGTTCAGCGTAGTTGTTCATGGATAAGCGTAGCCCCGATGCTTCTACATTTGGTGTCAGCGAGAATACTGGCATTTGTTCTCGTCGTTCTAGCGAACTCGGAGGATGGAACGTAGAATAAATACGTTGGTGAGAGTTTTCAAGTGCTTTGAGGTGCCTCTTGTATGTGACCCATGTCTCGCTGCAATATAGTAGGGTGGGGAGGACCACTGTTTGATATACGTTGTAGCTTTGTAGATAATTTCAACTCCCTACAGCTGAAGACACGGTTTCGAAGTCTGCCAAAGGCTTGAGATGCACATCTGATCCGATGTTGAATCTCTTCATCGATGTCCGCGGTGATGGACAGGTGGGAGCCGAGATACCAAAAGTGGGTAACATTAGAGAGGGTAGTACCGTTAAGCTGGATGGATGGTGGAGGTGTGGCTGAACCAGGAGCTGGCTGAAAGAGAATCTGAGTCATACGTACATTCACCTCAAGGCTGAAGTGCGCTTGCGCATCTGCGTAGGAGTTTAGGATCTCCTGTAGGTCGCGTTCAATGTGAACAACAAGGGTGAGGTAGTCTGCATACTGAAGCACAGTAATAGAAGCTGCCGACACCTTTGCTCTTGCCTGGAGTCGTCTTATGTTGAAAAGACCCCCCTTCACCCTGTACTCGATGTTCACCCCTCTGGCTAAGTTGGCACTGGCACGAGTAAGGAAGGCAGCCAAGAAAATGGAAAAGAGAGTTGGTGCCAGTACACACCCTTGTTTAACCCTGTTTGGATGGGGAAGAACTCAGACTGGGTGCCATTGTGCAGGACACTGCCATTCATGCCATCGTGGAGTTGCCTCACAATGGCAATGAATTTTGGTGGACTGCCAACGGCTGAGGGTCCGCCAGAGGGCTTTCCTGTTGATCGAGTTGAAGGCCTTGGTTAGGTCGATAAAAGCCAAATACAGGTCACAACGCTGTTCTCTGCACTTTTCCTGTATCTGACGGGCATCAAAGATCATGTCAATGGTGCCACGTGATGGTCAAAAACCACATTGAGATTCTGGGAAGAAGTCTGACAGGGCAGCAATCTTACCCTATCTACTGATGACAGTAGCTTCCTCATCCAGGGATGGAGGATAGCTGAGGTGGGTCAGCTCTGGATGCTGAGGGACCTGCTGGGTAGTCAGGACATCCACATCGGTGTTTCGGTTGAGCAGTAAATGGTAGTGCTCTTTCCAGTGCTGAAGGATGCCTTCATCGTCTTTAATTATGGAATTACCGTCAGATGAGTGGAGGGGGACTGCGACTCTAGTGATTGACCCATAAAATGTTTCAGTGGAATTGAAAAATGTGCTCATCTTGTGCTGATCTGATTATTTTTAAACCAGTCGTTATTTAGATTGCAAAGTTCCCGTTGGGCTGCCGCTTTCTTCTTACGGAAGGTATCAGTTTTGGTCCGAGACTTAGGGTTGTTCTGCTAGCCAGTTAAAGCGGCACGTTTATCATCGACGAGTACATTGATTGCTTGGTCATTTTCATTGAACCAGTCCTGGTGTATTCGTTCGATCTGGCAGAGGGTCTCTACAGGTTTTTGTCATGACGGTGTCGAGAATACCCCATTCGGCACCGGGATTTGGGTTGTTTTTTGTCGGTTTGTTAATTAGCCCATGTGCGAGCTGCTCTCTGAAAGCATGTGTTACCGCTGGATCCGCCAGATGCTTCGTGTTAAAACCTCTTGTGGAGGCTTGTTGCCTTCGCCGTTTCGGGACGACGTGAAGTGAGAGCTTGGCTCTGACGAGCCGATGATCAGTGTCACAGTGGTCTGAGCCACGCATGGCACTGGTGATGAGGACATTTCGGTGATCTCTTTCTCTGACAATGATGTAGTCAATGAGATGACAGTGTTTGGATCGTGGGTGTTGCCACGAGCCCTTGAACTTGTCTGCCTGCCTAAACAAGGTATTGGTGATAGTGAGATTGTGAGCGGCACACTTACTGAGGAGGAGTAGGCTGTTGGGATTACACTTGCCAAGTCCATTTCTCCCTATGGTTCCCTGCCAAATGTCAGCATCTTTGCCAACTCTGGCATTGAAGTCGTCAAGGAGCACAACCTTATCTTCTCTCGGGATAGAGGTTAGCACTCTGTCGAGGTCGGTGTAAAAGGCCTCCTTGATGTCATCCTCTGTATCCAGTGTTGGGCGTATGCACTGATGAAAAAGGCATGACGTGAGTGATTCAATGGGACTCTCAGCATCATGATTATTCATGAGGCGCTCGTTGATCCCGATAGGCATTTCAGTTAGCCTGTGTAGGATGCGGTGGTAGATGTCAAAGCCAACTCCATACAGTGATCCCTTGGTTAACGAACGCCCCGGTTAACGAAATTTCGGTTAACAAATTACCTTCCATATGAATCTTCAACTCGGTTAACGAACAAAAATTCGGTTAACGAAATCGTGTCAACATGTTTTCGCTTGCTCACCAGCTGGAGTATTAGTCCGCCAATACAGTTATCGGTTTTAGGGTTTAAATTCATTACTATTTGAGTAAATATCAAGAAGGTTGTACTATTCAATAATTTTTCAAGTCTTATATTAAAATTTTTAGTCATTTTAACAATTATTTAACATAATTGAGGTACAGAGAACTAGTTTTTAGCACGCCAAACAGCCACTTGACTCACCCAGAGTGGCGTCAGTTTGTGTCTCTGCTCAGTGGAGGAAGCATCTTGCTTGAGACTTTCTTGAACATAAACTATTTTTACAATTTTACTGTGCAATTATTGGTCATTCTGAAATTTATTTTACATATTGACAATATATAGTGCAGTACAAGTTGATTTAAAGAAAATAATCTTGAATTACACCAAGTGAACTTAAAATTTTATGGGTGAAATGGCAGCATGAAGCATGGGGTGACTTTTCTTCTGCCCCCACTGCCTTCTCTTCTCCCTTCTCCTCCACCCCCACTTCTAATTCCCATCATCATCATCAACCAGGAGCCTTCTACATACACACCTCAAAGTAAGTGTACTTTACTGCATTTATTGGGTTGAGCGGTGTCAGTGGAAACATCTGCTGTTACTTCTCTGTAAACAAGAGACTGATAATATACTGTACTACAATGCAATAGCTCATCTGGAACTAAGTGTGGAATTTTTTTGGAAAATTAATTATTTCTCGATAATGTTTTATTAACTCGGCCCGAAATAAACCTAAATAATATCGGAATTATGGTGAATTTCATACTGTTTTCATAAGGCTGATGAGCACGGGCCGGGAGGTGAGCAGTTGTCTTCCCTCCTCCACCACCCGCCATCTCCTCTCCCCGACTATCCACTCAAATGTAGTTTTGCACAGTACTGTATGTATCTTGATATACTGTAATTCATATTCTATTCCTATAATTCATTAATTTGTAATTTTTGAGGAAACCACTACCACCAGGAGTTGTTTGATCTTGTCATTTTATGTCAGATGTTCGTTATGCAGTACTGTACACAGATGTTCATTTTACACATGGTCATTATACAAATTATTTACAGTACTGTATATTTTTTATTAATTTAATACCTCTACATAACATTTTAAAATCCATTATGGAGTATAAAGGTGGTGGCCAGGAGGTGTGAGGAAGGGGAGAGATCCTTGGGGGGAAACTGACCATTCACCCCAAATATATTCCTGCCTCTGTCATTTCTACTGTAACTCAACATTATATTGTTTTTTGTTTATTAATGAGTAAAGATATGTTACTGTAATAACTTGTGCATATTAATACCTGTATCCTTCATATACAGTATAATACTTATTTTTATAATGTATCAGTACTGAAATTAATAAATAAAAAAATGTGGGAACTTGGGAATGGCTAACGCCCGTATTATTAAACAGCATCTTCCCTCTCTGACGGAGAGTCTTTTTGAAGGGATTGCTCTTTCAAACGGTATTTTTAATTGCTCGAACCTCATCCCCTTCGTGAGGGACCAAGTAGGGTAGGTTTGGTAATACAGTGGTCCCTCGGTTAACAAACACAATTCGTTCCAGAAGGTCGTTCGTTAACCGCAAATTTCGTTAACAGAAACCATTGTTTCAATGGGATTTTGGGTAATTGGTTCCAGCTCACTGAAAATTACATACAAACTAAAAATAAATGCAGTAAAGTACATTTACTTTGAGGTGTGCATGTAGAAGGCTCCTGGTTGATGATGATGATGATGATGATGATGGGAATTAGAATGGGGGTGGAGGAGAAGGGAGAAGAGAAGGCATTGGGGTGGAAGAGAAGTCACCCCATGCTGCCATTTCACCCATAAAATTTTAATTCACTTGGTGTAATTCAAGATTATTTTCTTTAAATCAACACTGCACTGCATTATATATTGCCAATATGTAAAATAAACTTCAGAATAACCAATAATTGTACTGTAAAAACGTAAAAATAGTTTATGTTCAAGAAAGTCTCGAGCAAGAAGCTTCCTCCACAGAGCAGGAACACACACTGACACCATACTGGGTGAGTCAAGTGGCTGTTTGGCGCTCTAAAAACTAGTTCCCTGTTCTTCAATTATGTTAAATAATTGTTAAAATGACTAAAAACTTTTATATAAGATTTGGGAAATTATTGAATAGTACAACCTTCTTGATATTTACTCAAATGGTAATGAATTTAAGCCCTAAAACCGATTACTGTATTGGCGGACTAATACTACAGCTGGTGAGCAGGTGAAAACATGTTGGGAAAAATTCGTAAGGAATTCGTTAACCGAAATTTTTTCGTTAACTGAAGTGAAGAATCTTATGGAAGGTAATTCGTTAACCGAAATTTCGTTAAGCAAGGTGTTCGTTAACTGAGGGATCACTGCACCGTACTCTTCGCTGATCCATTATGGGTCGTCTTACTTGTGTGTGTTGGCACTAAAATTAAGATTACTGCTCTTTCATCATGGACATTTTTTCCTCTCAATCATCAAGGGCAAGTCCTATATCACAGGGAGAATGTGATTTATTTGTCCATTTGATTGGGGAAGAAAAGATTTCACAAAATAGGAATACTTGTGGAAAGCCTATTAGTTACAAACACAGGGGAAATATAAATTTTATAAGGTTTCCAATGTAACTGTCGAATATAACTAATGTACAGTAATGCATAAAATAATAGGAAATGTCTTTTAAGTGCTGATATGCCGTAATTTCAATATGTTTTATAGTGAGACGGTCATATTTATGGCAAATGTTTGAAAAAGTTTTATTTGTACGTTAAAGTTAAATTAACCTAACCTCACCTTAAGCTAACCTAACCTCACCTTAAGCTAACCTAACCTCACCTTAAGCTAACCTAACCTCACCTTAAGCTAACCTAACCTCACCTTAAGCTAACCTAACCTAGCATAACTTATCACATGCCGTGGGCGAACTTACTATTACTGAGACGGGGGAAGCTGCTGTGAAGTCCTCTATATTAACCAAAATATTGTATTATATATGCTTAAGTCACATTATCATTAAATAATCAAACTCCAGCTTCCAGTGAACTTCTTTTATTATGCACCTAATTCAGCCAAATGGAAGTTTACCAAAACGAAATAATGTAATTGGTGATGAAAAATTAGAACCTGCAGTATTTCACATATTATATCATGATCCACTGTATCAAAGGTCTTTTTGTATGTAATATTGCATCATACATATTTTCACTGTACCGGAACTGAACTCTTTATAAACTCTTCAAATGTCGGTGATTGCAGAATTGAGAGCGACGAGTTCCGAAACGATACGTATACACTGTGATATGTCGGGAAGGTTGGTAAGTGTATCCTCATAACCCCACCCCCACCCCAACTAGGTGTTGCCATATGGCTGACAGTCAGGGCTGCCAACATATGGCTGGAACAACTCGCCTTTCTTTCCCAATACCTATCGTCACTGGTCTCAAATTGTTCACACTACAGTATTCACCGATACTTTTTGTTGTGAGTGTACCTACTTTATTAATATATGCCTCATAAATTTTGGTGATGATTTTCTCCCAGTGAAATTTGCCTCTATCCATTTTAATATTTCTAGGCAAGAATTTTGCCAGTTTATATTATCCAGATAGAAATTCCCTTATGAAACTGCAAAAAAGTTTAATAAATTACCTTAAATGTGCTTACTTGATTAGTACCAGCATTAATAAGATGAGATGACTCCAGCAGCTTGCATTTGGCAATGACAGGAAGCACAGCTTTTGCAAATGTCGTAATATAACAGGAAACAGCTTTTGCAAATGTCATAATATGGGCCGTAAAACCAATAATGTAAAAAAAAAAATAGATTTATAAAATTACCAATACGTGTTTCTTTGTACTAGCTACCTCTTCAAATTTCAGCAATATTAGTTCGTTTTCCCACCACCACACTCCATCATGCGCTGCGGTAAAAGATTTTCGACGCAGGGATCCTCTTCAAGGGAAGATGTTGTTTTATAATACGGACTTTAGCCTACCCACCACCCTCATCCTAGTGCAGAGATTTCTGGGAGAAAAAATTGCCTTATTTGGCTTATTTAATTTTGATGAAAAATTACAAATTATATATTGTATTTTTCTATAGCGTTTAATATTTTATATTATCAATGATAAAATATACACCATAAGAAGCTGATCATAAAAGAATATACCTGTATAATAATGAATACAGGGGTACAGGCAAATACAAAACACTGGTAAGGAGGCAGCTCAGGCAAGGGAAGGAACTCTCTCTCTCTCTCTCTCTCTCTCTCTCTC
>NW_024748730.1:0-17840 GCF_018991925.1 Homarus americanus
CCAAACCAGTGCTTGCCTATATCCTTTCTGAATCGGAATTTATCTAATTTAAAGCCATTTGTTCTAGTTATTTCGTTATTACTGAGCTTCAGAACATCTTCCATTTTACCCTTGCTAATCCCACTTACCCACTTGTACACCTCTATCATATCTCCCCTCTACGCCTCTCTAATGAATGTAAGCCTAAGCTTTTCAGTCTTTCTTCATATGGAAGGTTTTTAATATTATGGATCATTTTTGTCATTCTTCTTTGTACTTTCTCCAAAGAATCTATGTCCATTCTATAATAAGGACACCAGAACTGAACCGCATAATCCATGTGTGGCCTCACTAATGCTAGGTAAAGTTTCAAGATAATGTCAGCAGTTCTGTTACTCACAGACCTAGATATGAACCCAAGAATCCTGTTTGCCTTGTTGCGAACGTAAGCACATTTCTAGGTTTCAAGTCGTTGCAACAAATACACCTAGATCTTTTTCACAAACTGAGTTTTCTATTTCCGTGTTACCTAGTTTATACTTAACGTTTGTATTCGTCTTCCCTATCTGTAGTAATTCTTGCATTTATCAGTATTAAAATTCATTTGCCAGTCTGACCACCTCATGTAAGGTATCTAGATCTCTTTGAAGGTGTTCAAAGTCACTGTCTGAATTTATCACTCTCCCCATTTGCATCATCTGCAATTTACTAATCCTACTAGTTATGCCTAAATCAAGATCATTAATGAATATAACAAACAGCAGAGGGCCTAATACAGATCCCTGGGGAACTCCGCTTTTGACCGCACCCCAGTCTGACTTTAATCCATTTATGCTGACTCTTTGTTTCCTACCAGTTAACCATGACCTAATCCATTTTAATACTGATCCACCTATTCCATGTGCTTCTACCTTCCTTATCAATACTATACTGTACAGTATAGTATACAGTAGTTGCCAAGAGTGTCCCAACAGGCGGAGCTGATCTACGACTTGACTTTATACACACTAATAACTAAGTGAGAGCTATATTAAATTATAATATAAGTATATTATTATGAGGCCAATACTGTACAAAATATTTGGTTACTAATACTCCCTTATGGTAAATGTATAGATAAACATTGCCACGGGAAGGGCAGTGGGCCGCATAAGTGATCCTCCATCATATCATTGGGCCTCTAGAACAGATACAGACAAAGATATCTAATGCTACATGTGTGGAGAAACGAATGAGTGAAAATCAGTCCGTTACAGCACTGGGACGAGGTTTGGCCGGTTCGCTCAAGTCTTGAATCTGCCTCGTTTCGCAGCTTCGGATTTATGAAAATGTCAAAAGAGGCTTCTTACAAGACGTATAATACTCAGTTCTGTCTCTGCGTTAGTGCTGGAAAGGAAGCACACTAAGGCTAATAGACATACAAATAGCTGGTGAAGAGGTCTGCAAAGTATCGTAAAGTGTTGGTCAGTGTAGTAAAGTGTTTATAAGTGTATGAAGTATTTGCAAGCGTCAGAAAGTGTTTTTAAGTGTAAAAAAATGGTCTAAAGTTTCAAAAAGTGATTTTCAGTACCCTGAAATTTTTATAAGTATTGTGAAGTGATCACATGTATCACAACGTGTCGTAAGTAACGTAAAGTGTTTATAAATGTTGGAAAGTGTTTGCGTTATGAACAGTGGTATAAAGTGTCGTAAAGTGGCATAAGGTGTTAGAATGCCATAAAGTGTAACATTATGTCACAATGATAATTATAATAGTTTTTCTTAGGTATTTTTTCCTATTATAGACGAATATGACCTTTATTTACGTGGGGATGGATATTTATGGGGCTATGACCAGCACTATCAACGGCAATGGTTACCCTAAAGTGGGCAGGGGTTTGAAGATGAGGGAAAAGGTGGCTTAAAACACATACAGACATCAATCCAACTTTCCTCTACCTTACCTCACTCTGAAAAGTGGTTCTCCTATTATGAACTTTATTGATACGATGGGAAATGATATAGTGGAGCGACTTGTAGCAGGAAATGATGCAGAATTACGTTTTCCGCAGTTGTTTAACGCCGAACTTCCGTTATATTTGGATGCCATAATTACACTAATTTCAGCAAAAGTCAAAGTAATTCTCGAAGAAAACAATCTGTATGCGTAAGTCTCACAAGGCTTCAGCTGTACTATGATTGGTCTCATCTGTTCATGCGAAGCTCACGTGAAACAAATTTACATATAAAAGTCCATGAAGTTGTGGTTTGCGAACTTTAAATCTGTCGTTATTGTTGTGTCTTGGTCATATTCACATCACGTTCACTAAACATAAACATTTTTGGTTGTGTACGAAACCAGGTTTTACTATTACATCCAGACATAAATCCCAAGTGACAGAGGTGAAGAAGGTTCAGTGGAAGGATAACACGTGGATAGAATACAGTGGTAGGAGTAGAAATAGGTGCCTTGGCTTAACACACCGTGCCTGATGTTAAATTTTTTCATATATTCTGTTCTTTGATTTCACTGTCACATTATCTACGTTGACTAATCAGAGCACAGTTCCAGTATCTTGGGAGATTTACGCATGCGCAAAAATTTAGTCTATCAGTAAGTATTCCTACGAGTTTATGGTTTCCTCCTCACCTGAACACCGAAAACAATATCACCATCACTGACGAAACACATAAACAACACAAATAGACCCACCTACTCCGCCATCGGTTACACAAGATAAGTTAGGATAAGTTAGGTTAGGTTAGGTTAGGTTAGGTTAGGTTAGGTTAGGTTAGGTTTTCAAAGAGTTGTTTGGTATTTTGTTGCTGTTGTTTTAACCCCACAATGTCCCTCATCTTCAACGCCCTGCCCACTGTAGGGTAACCATTGTCGTTGATAGTGTAAGTGGTTATACAATATCTCCAGAAATATCACTCACCCACGGAAATAAAGGTCATATTCGGTCATAACAGGACAAAATACGTGAGAAAAACCTATTTTAGTTATCAATAATATTTGTTATGGCACAAAACGAATCTTTACCATCCCTAAAGTTTTATAAAGTGCCTTTAAGTGTCAGTAGCTCTGGTAAAGTGTCATTAAATCTAATAAGTGTCGTATACAGTAATGTCGTAAGATGTGGTGCATAATGAAAAAGTGCTATGAAGTGTAATAAAGTGTCTTTAGGGTTCAATGAGTGTCGTAAAGTATTAAACTGTCTTAAAGTGTCAGTGGCCTAAAGTATTCTAAAGTGTCATGAAGTGTCCTAAAGTGTCGGTGTTCTAAAGTGGCTTAAGAAGCCATATAGTTTCAGCGTCATAAAGTGCCATAAAGTCACAAATAGTTATAAAATATCCAAGCAAAATAGAACAGTGTTATACGGTGTCGAAAAGTGTCGTAAGGTGCTGTGAAGTCTCTTAAAGTGTCGTAAAGTGCCATTGGTGTAAAATGTAAAGTGTCTTTGTTTTATCACAAGGTGTAATGTGTGTCATGGAGTACAGTAAGGTGTCGTCAAGTGCCATGAGGTGTCATAAGTGTCAAGACAGTGTCAGGAGGTGACCCTGTATGGCACCAGGTCTTTAGGGACCACCAGCACAAGGTAACTAGCTACTAATACAACTGTTGTGTTCTTTATATGTTAAACAAGTTCTCGTAGTCATTCATTTGGCATAAACTTTTTTTTTATTATTTAAAAATTTTACAATTTACATATTTACTGCATACATATTACATATTAACATATTTGTAGGTGAAATATTTGGATGACTTTTCTTTTAAAATACACTTGATCATCCATTTATTATAATATATCCTGCCTTTAATAAAGGCTATAGTCTCCTTAACATTATAATTTTCTTTCCTACTTAACCACATACAGTAAATATAATCTGACATTAGCATGATTATTGCATTCTTATCCTTATTTTCACTACAGTTAATATTAAACATTAAGAAATGTAGAAATAATTTGCTATTGACATTGCAGACTGTATTCAGGAGATTTTTAAACCATTTAATTATCTCTTTGTTATGGAAACAGAAGTAAAATACATGTACTGTATTGGATATTCTACTTCGCCACATCTTACACAACTATCATCTTGTTTTATGTTTAACATTTTTAGTCTCTGATTTGTTGGTAGAGTTTCACGAATATACCTATATGTGAAGCCTCTCTGGTGAGGATCCATATATTTACAAGTAATATTTTCCCAAATAAAAGGCCATTTAAACAGCGGATACTTTTCTTCAACTGCAGGTTTTGTCCATATCATTAACATATTGTATACATCTTTATTCTTGACATTGGGAAAGTTATTATGCCTTGCTAACCTTCTTAGAGTATTGATTGCAATACCATAATAAGGTGGAGACGAGTAGGAAACATTATCCGTAGGTTTCATTTCTAATAGATAGCTGGTCCTTATACTTGTATAATATGGAGTTAAAGCTTTCCTCTTTTCATGGTCTGAAGCAATTTTTATGAAAATTGTACATAATATAGCAGCTGCTTTACAAAACACATTAACTACTCCAATACCACCTTGTTTGACAGGTAAATACAGAGTTTGTCTTTTAATTGGCTGGTACATACCACTCCACATGTATTTAAAAATACATAATTCAATTTTCTGTGAATTTTATTTGATGCAAATGTACGAGATAGGTACCATACCTTGGACAAAACTTTTGAGTTCACGATAATTGGTTTTTGGTAACAAGGATAATTTTCTGTTTGATAAACAATTTACAGTAATGCTGATATTTTCCAAGATTTTGTTCCAATTCATATCAACAGTGTGTTCGTAATCTTCATAATATATAGTGCCTAAAAATCTGGAATATTCTGCTGATCTCATCCACAGCACAGGCCATAAATCTCTCTTCTTCCACTCACCCAAGCCCATAATACTTGTTTTATCTTTGTTTAATATAGCACCTGTTGCTTCTTCAAACCTTTCTATTTCTCTGCTAACCTCTATTATGGACTGGTTTGTGACAACACAGAACATAAGAATGGAGGAAACTGCAGCGGGTCTATTGACTCATACTGGGCAGTCCCGTTTATACCCAACCCCTATTGCTCATATATGCATCCAACCTGTGTTTGAAGCTATCCAGCGTATTCGAGTTAATGATGATATTTGGTAACTTGTTCCATTCATCCACTACTCTGTTTCCAAACCAGTGTTTACCTATTTCATGACGAAATCTAAATTTGTCTAATTTAAAACCGTTGTTGCGAGTTCGCTCCTGGTTGGATAGTTTGAATACCTTTGTAATGTCCCCTTTATTTAACCCTGACTTCCATTTATACACCTCTATCATGTCGCCCCTCACTCTACGTCTCTCAAGGGAGTGCAAATTAAGATTCTTTAACCTGTCTCTGTACTCAAGGTTCCTAATGCCCGGGATTAATCTTGTCATTCTCCTCTGGATTCTTTCCAAGGATTCTATATCCATTCTGTAATACGGTGACCAGAACTGAACTGCGTAATCTAGGTGAGGTCTCATAAGCTCTAGATTTAATTTTAAGATGACCTCGCTAGTCTTGTAACTAACACTCCTTTGTATGAACCCAAGTACTTTATTAGCCTTGTTATGAGCAAAAACACATTGTTTACTTGGCTTAAGATTCCTACTTATCATTACTCCTAAATCTCTCTCGCAGTCGGATTCCACAATGGCATCGTTGTTTATCTGGTAACTGGTTTCCCTGTTTACATCTCCTATACTGAGTACTTTACATTTGTCCGCATTGAATTTCACCTGCCATTTTTCCGACCATTCGAAAAATTTGTTTAGATCTTCCTGTAGTTTTGCAGGAGTCCTTGTCAGATTTAATTACACGTCCTATTTAAGTGTCATCAGCAAATTTACTTATGTTGCTGTCTATGTCGATATCTATGTCGTTTATGTATATAATAAATAATTATGGTCCAAGTATTGAGCCTTGGGGAACTCCACTAGTGACGTTGCTCCAATGCGATTTAGTGCCGTTTATGCTCACTCGCTGTTTCCTGTCCCGTAACCACGCCCTAATCCATTTAAGGATATTACCTCTGATGCCATGTGCTTCTACCTTTCTAATTAGTCCTTTGTGGGGGACTCTGTCGAAGGCTTTTCTAAAGTCGAGATATACCACATCTTATTTTGCCCCTCGTCCACCGATTCGAAAACTGATGAAAAGAATGTTAATAGATTAGTTAGACATGAATGCCCTCTTGTGAAGCCATGTTGGGAATCTTTGTTCAACTTGTGCTTCTCCAGGTGATTTCGAATAGAGTTTGAAATGATTGATTCTAGTAATTTGCCTACTATTGATGTTAGACTGATTGGGCGGTAGTTAGAGGATAGTGATCTATCCCCCTTCTTGAAAATCGGTATTACATTCGCTATCCTCCAGGATTCTGGTACTACACCTGCTTTTAAGGACATGTTAAACAACTTTGCTAAGGGCATACTAAGCTCTTCCTTACATTCCTTTAATACTCTGGCAAATATCTCATCCGGACCAGGTGATTTATTAGGCTTCAGTTTGTCTATTTGCTTATTAACATGGTTACTAGTCACTACTATCTCTCTTAATTTGTTTTCTTCACTTTCTCTGAATAGAGTCGGAGCCTCGGGTATCATGTTTAAATTTTCGGTGGTGAAAACTGTTGAAAAATATTTATTCAGATTATTGCTCATTTCTCCGTCGTTATCAGTTAGCTCGCCGGTATCCGACTGTATTGGTCCAATCTTATCTCGTGTTTTAGATTGATACATTTGGTAGAATCCTTTGGGGTTTGTCTTCGCCTCCCTTGCTATCTTCAGTTCATTATTCCTCTTTGCTTTTCTTATCTCGGTCTTAACCCTACCGGCCAATACCTTATAATACTCCCGGAGGTAAATTTCGCCACGGTTTATCCTTCTACCTATAGCCTTCCTTTGTCCAATAATGTTCTTTAAATAATTATTTATCCATTTAGGGTCATTGTTGTCTGATTTGAGTTTTTTGTATGGTATGTTCTGCCTTTGTGCATTAAGTAACTCATTATTTAAATTGTCGTGGAACTCGACAATCTCAGATCTCGTTTTCAGGTCGGTGTCATCTGTCAGGTTCACGCCCAAGCGCGACACCCCCTCTCTCAGCTGCCGCTTTAAACTATCAAAGTTTGCCCTTCTGAAATCTGGGACTTTAATGGAATTTTCCTTGTGTCTGACCTGAAAATCTAACTGGAATCTAATTTCTTTTTGATCGCTGTTTGCAAGTTCGTTCCCTACCTCGACACTGCTAATGAGGCTTTCTCTGTTCGACAAAACTAAATCGAGTATATTATTACCCCAGGTGGGTTCGGTTATATGTTGACTTAGGAAACAGTCCTGGATCGTTTCGAGGAAATCCTCTGATACTGAGTTACCCGTAAGGTCAGTCCAATCTATTTGGCCAAGGTTAAAATCGCCTACTATACAGACTTTGTTGTGTATGGAAGCCCTGCGCATTTCATTCCAGATAAGTCGCTCGTTAACTGTATCAAGATTGGGAGGTCTATATTTTACTCCTATGATTAATTTTTCCCTACCGTCGATTAATTCTATCCAAATTGTTTCTGTATTCTGCTCAGTTTTTATTTCGTTATTTATTTCACACTTTAGATTATCCCTGACATTAGATTGCTACTCCGCCTCCTTTCCTGGTCTGCCTATTGGTATGGAACAATTTGTAACACCCGCAATTTGGTAATCGACCGGTAACTCACGTGAGTCTAGGTTGATCCATGTTTCAGTGAATGTTATTATATCGATTTTTTCGGTACATACCAAGGCCCTAATATCCATTTTGTTTCTCATACTTCTACTGTTCGCGTAGTAGACATTTAAGTAAGTCATGTTCTGAGTCCTCTCTATACCGCGTTTAGGTTTTAATTCTCTGTCTATTTTAGTTTTGTCATCATTCCTAACGCTATTTCCTTGTAATCTTTCACTTTGTTTACCCGCTCCCACTGCAGTCTCCTCCACCCCCGTGCCCATATGTTCCCCTAGCAGTTTAAAGGCTTCGATATCCTTTGAACTGCCCTCTCGAGAGACCCAGCCAGGGTTGCCACCAACCACCCTTAACAACCATTCACTGCCAACTCTCCTTCTAGGCAGGACACCGCATATGATAGGGATCCCTCCCCTAGTCCTAATACGATGTATAGCTGCCTTGAACTTATCAAGAAGCTCCTCGCTCCTACACCGGCCAATATCATTGCCTCCTGCACTGAGGCAGATAATGGTTTTGTTCCCATTACCAGACAAGATATTGTCCATCCTGTCAATTATATCCCCCACCCCAGCTCCTGGCAAACACACCCTCATCCCAGTATGGAAATTTTTATGTTGTTTGGTAACTGTTGGGGAATTATTCTGGCATTACTGTTTACTGATAAATAAAAAGGTTCATGGAAAAATATTTAAAGAATCATAGAAAGAGGACATCCTTATCTTACTGATCTTTCAATCCTGAATGACTTACTTTGTATGCCATTAACCAAAACCTTTCTCTCACAATTTCCGTACATCATTTTAATCCAGTCTACATAAACATTGTTAATGCCTAATTTTTCCATTACCCAAAATACAAATTTTATGTCAAATGCTTTTGACCAATCTAAGTTTATCATGGCACATTTTTGGTTCTCACTACTAACAAATTGCACTATATCCCTAACCATGATATTACAATCTATTATTGACCTTCCTTTAATACAACAGTATTGGTAATTTGACATTATTGAATGTAAAAAAGGTTTAATTCTCCTTGCCAATATTTTTGCAACTATTTTATAATCTACATTTAGGAGGGTTATTGGTCTCCAGTTTTCAATCAATTTCAGATTCCCCTTTTTAGGCACGAGCTTTATTATTCCAGCATTTTGTGATACACTTCATACTTTATTTAAAAAAATAAACTGAATAACCTCTATGATCTCTACCCTGATAAATTTCCACATATGTTTATAAAACTCTGCAGGTAGACTGTCATTACCTGGGGATCTACCAAGGTTGAGATTATTAATTGCTTCCCATATTTCCTTCTCGTTTACTGGTTTTATTAAAGATTCATTTTCTGATTCCTTTAGTCTTGGTTTGCAATTCTCTATAAAGTTTTCACAGTATTCATCATTAGTTTCAACTCTTTTATATAGATTCCCCCAAAATTCTTTAATTACATAGATTATGCCTTCTGTATTCACAATTTCTTCACCATTTTCTCTCTTAACCTTAGTAATTAATTCCTTGTTTCCGTTACTTTTTTCTTTACAGATCAAATGGCGTGAAATCTTTTCTCCTTCTATTCTGTCTTTTATTCTGGATCTTATTTTAACACCTTCACAAATTTTGTTCCTTAATTCATTTATTCTGGTTTTCAGTAGCTTTATTTCTTCATAATTCACATCAAAGTATTTAGCTTCTTCAAAAAGTTCTCTTAACCTACTTTGAAATAAATTAATTAGCCCATATTTTTCTTGCGACATTCTTTTACATATTTTCATAAAAAAGTTCTTACATTCTGGTTTAGCACATTGTTCCCACCACTGTAAAATATTCGGGTATTTGTTTATTTCCTCCTTAACATGTTTCCAAAACACTCCAAAGTTTTCCTGTACCTCATCAGAGTTTAAAATACTACAATTCAGTTTCCAGAAACCTCTACCTACTTTTACATTTTTGTTAATGTTTACTTTTGACAGAACCATTGAATGGTCTGAAAAACTGACTGGAACTGTATCACATTTTACTATTTTGTTCTCAAGCCCCTTAACATAAAGCCTATCTATTCTTGACCCATATTTATCCCTAACATATGTAAACTCAGGTTGATAATTCTGTATCATGGCAACATCCTTAAGTTTTATATCCTTTATAAGAGTTGTTAAGGCTTTGGATACCAAACCTTTGTTGTCATGATTGCTGCAATCTCTCATGCTGGTAATACAGTTAAAGTCTCCCCCAATCATTATATTTTCAATATTATTCCTGATATAATATAATAAATCATCAGAAAACAGTTCTTCTCTCTCCCTCTTCCTTGTATTCCCTGATGGGGCATAAATATTATAATGGGAATTATATGGTCTAACACGGAAAACTCTGACACATAAGATTTGGCCATTCTCATCCATCTCAAAGTTAAGTAATTTGAAAGTGGAATTTTTTCTAACTAATAGTGCAGTTCCTCCTTTTAACAAATGTGTACTGTTTATAATAATTTCAAAGTAATCATTTAGATAAGATAATTTCCCTGGATCCTTAACATTATGTTCCTGTATCATAAGAATGTCAATATTATAATACTTAACAACAGATAATAGTTGCATTTGTTTACCTAAACTATTTAGACCATTCACATTTAATGTTGCAAACATTATATACATCTTAATTATTGTTATAATAATGTAATAAAAAATCATTTACTTACTTTGTTCCTCTTTACGCCTCGTTTTTCTTCTTCATCTGTACTATTATCCCATTTGTTCTCCTCTTTTTTGGCTATTTCTTTTCCATCCCTCTTACTTAACATCACCTGACTACCACTAACTGCTCGTACTTTCCAGCTTTGTACATGTTCAACCTTTTCCCACCTTGAATCATCTTTTGCAATTGGATCCATTTTCTTCCCATCATCTTTTCTTCCTTTCCCACATTCAAATCCATTTCCTGTCTGGCTATTCACTTGACCACTCAAATTACTTTGGTTTTCATTGTTCTTATTTTGCTTCGTACAATCCTTTTTTCCAGAATTTTTTAAATATCACCATCTGTTTTCACTTTTACATGATTTCCATCATCACTGCCGTTAATTTCCTATTCATTTTTCACCGGTTTGTTCTGTTCTTTTTTGTTTGCATCATACCTGTTTATGCTTAAGAACATAAGAACATAAGAATGGAGGAAACTGCAGCGGGCCTATTGGCCCATACTGGGCAGTCCCGTTTACACCCAACCCCTATTGCTCATATGAGCATCCAACCTATGTTTGAAGCAATTCAGCGTATTCGAGTTAATGATGATATTTGGTAACTTGTTACATTCATCCACGACTCTGTTTCCAAACCAGTGTTTACCTATTTCACGCCTAAATCTATATTTGTCTAATTTAAAACCAATGTTACGAGATTGCTGCTGGTTGGATAATTTGAGTACCTTTGTAATGTCCCCTTTGTTTAGCCCTGCCTTCCACTTATACACCTCTATCAGGTCGCCCCTTGCTCTACGTCTCTCAAGGGAGTGCAAATTAAGATGCTTTAACCTGTCTCTATACTCAAGGTTCCTAATGCCCGGGATTAGTCTTGTCATTCTCCTCTGAATTCTTTCCAAGGATTCTATATCCATTCTGTAATGCGGTGACCAGAACTGAACTGCGTAATCCAGGTGTGGTCTCACAAGAGCAAGATACAGTTTTAGGATGACCTCGCTAGTCTTGTAACTAAAACTCCTTTGTATGAACCCAAGTACTTTATTAGCCTTGTTACGAGCAAAAACACATTGTTTACTTGGCTTAAGGTTCCTACTTATCATTACTCCTAAATCTCTCTCACAGTCGGATTTCTCTATGGCATTGTTGTTCATCTGGTATCTGGTTTCCCTGTTTACATCGCCTATACAGAGTACTTTACATTTGTCGACGTTGAATTTCATCTGCCATTTTTCAGACCATTCGAAAAATTTGTTTAGATCTTCCTGTAGTTTTGCCGAGTCCTCGTCAGATTTGATAACACGTCCTATTTTAGTGTCATCAGCAAATTTACTTATGTTGCTGTCTATGCCGATATCTATGTCGTTTATGTATATAATAAACAATAAGGTCCAAGTACTGAGCCTTGGGGAACTCCACTTGTGACGTTGCTCCAATGGGACTTAGTGCCGTTAATGCTCACTCGCTGTTTCCTGTCCTGTAACCACGCCCTAATCCATTCAAGGATGTCACCTTTGATGCCATGAGCTTCTACCTTTCTAATTAGTCTTTCGTGGGGGACTCTGTCGAAGGCTTTACTAAAGTCGAGATATACCACATCATAATTGTGCCCCTCGTCCACCGATTCGAAAACTGATGAAAAGAATGTTAATAGATTAGTTAGGCAAGAACGTCCGCTTGTGAAGCCATGCTGGGAATCATTGATCAATCGGTGCTTCTCCATGTGATTTCGAATAGAGTTTGAAATGATTGATTCTAGTAATTTGCCTACTATTGATGTTAGACTGATTGGGCGGTAGTTAGAGGAAAGTGATCTATCCCCCTTCTTGAAAATCGGTATTACATTCGCTATCCTCCAGGATTCTGGTACTACACCTGTTTTTAAGGACATGTTAAACAACTTAGCTAAGGGCATACTAAGCTCTTCCTTACATTCCTTTAATACTCTGGCAAATATCTCATCGGGACTAGGTGACTTATTAGGCTTTAATTTGTCTATTTGCTTACTAACATCATTACTAGTCACTACTATCTCACTTAATTTGTTTTCTTCACTATCTCTTGGTGACATATTACAGGTAGCCTCTATAATTTCCTCCATTCTATCCTTGTTTTCACCTCTTGCCACCTCACACTCTGTCCTCGTCATATTTGTTGCTTCCGTGTCATCTGTTTTATCATATTCCATATTTTCACAAGATATTTTACCTTTACTTTGATCCACATTATTCCTCTCTGTATGTATTTTTGCCTCCCGTGTAGTGGAGGTTTCCTGTGCTGCATTTTCTGAACAATCTGGGTGTGTGGTACCTTCTGGATCTACAGCATCCTGGGATATAGTCTGAATAGGCACTTCTTCCGTTTCTACCCCATGCCGGGTTGTTGCTGGAACCAGACTTACTGTGACACTTTCTACTCCTTCTTTAACACCTGCCCTTGAGCTGTGTATCTCACCAGAAAGTTGTATCGCAGGGAAGTCTTCCTCATTAAAAATGTTCACCTTATCTACTTCCTCGGTGTGGCAATCAATTGCCAAATGACCTTCATGTCCACATTTATAACAAGTTTTCCTCTGTCCAGCATAAAGGAAAGTTACACTATGGCCACCTACTGTTACTGATGATGGAATGTTGTTCTTTAATTTTACCTTGAAGGTTCTTGTTCCATTCAAAAGTCCGGCCGCTGGTCCTTTTGTATCCGTACTTGTTTAGCCTCATTCCTTCCACTTGACCATATTTACTTATGATGTTCAATACAATTCCATTTCCCATTTCAAAGGGAGCATCTTTAACTGATACATAAGTTAAGGTTTTACTGAAATTCATCACTTTAACAGTCTCATCGCTGTTAGGAATTCTTATAATTTTACACCACCATCCCACATCACTACCTCGGGTACATTTTTCATTCAGGCTTACCTGAAACAACAGTCTGAGGAGTCTTTTCTTCTTAAAGGGGTGTGTGCGTCCCCATTTTGGCTGTTTTACCACGCCACTTGTGTTACGAACCCTCCACCCAGCACCACGAAGCACGCCATCTATTGTCCTGATCTACCTACCCAGCACACCACGAGCAACGCCATCTAGGACGAGACACGAGTATGACTCGTCTTAGTTACCACTCCGAGGTTTCCCTTCTCCATATCCTGGGTTGCGTCACCTCCTCAAAGTCTTCTTTGTCAGCTCCAATTCGAGGAGAGGAACTTGGCTCTGGGAAGTGACCACAGGATCATCTATCCTCTAAACCTATGTGCAGTGACTACCTACCGTCTTCTACAATACTCAGCCTTACTCGTCAGCCATCTCAGCTCCTCACTTAAGTACTAGTATCTTGTGTTAATTTCCCCACGTCCACTTGCTTCGAGATTGTTTTATGTTTATTAATATGTATATACTGTTAATGTTTAGGTTAAGTTTGGTTAAGGGTAATTTATAAGCTGAATATTTTGTTAAGGGATTTATGGTACTCCATTATATACAACGAATACTCGCATCCTTTGTCTACCCTTTTATAGTCCGATTGTCTTTTTTTTGTTGTTGTTGTTGTTACCTGTTGGGATCTGGGTAGACGTATAACTATATTCTAAATCCCCAACTCGTAACAAATGGCGACCGTGACAGGACACGACCTTAAGTACCATATTCCTTCCTCCCTTGTTACTCAGTGTTAATTATTCCTCCCAGTCACTTCTGTTCACAATTGCTTTACGGTAGTTTAAAGTTTTCTTCATATGTGTGTGCATATATTGGTATTATCGTATAGTAAGAGTGACAGACGTAGGATATTAGGTTCCAAGTGTCATAAGGCTTACATGTTATTACACGTGGCAGTTGTGTAGTAAGTCTTATCGAGTGTTGGGAAGAATCCGGATCTGTTTAATGCCGTACCCTCACTCCAGAGTAGGTTGTTCCATAGTCACTAGTTTACGGTGAAGTGATATCTTGGGACGCCCCGCTCTACCAGGACCCCATAATTATAAAGCCTCAATTATTGTTCTTCTCATATCTCATTCAGGGTCAATCATACCATTTATCAGGGTTGTTAATCCGGATCTTTATATTAATGCCGTAATACGCCCTACCTCTTTCAAGTATCTCAGGGTTGTTAATCCGGATCTTTATATTTATGCCGTAATACGCCCTACCTCTTTCAAGTCTCTTATCCTTATCTAAGGATCTTCTCGGAAGAACAATAATCATAAGTGTAATTTCCCTAGGTATAACTTGGTTAGTTTTCGGGACTTTCTGGTTATCCAATGCCGTGATATTTTCTAGGGTTATCCACTTATCTTATCTTTGGACCATTAGTTAATTTATCCTATTTTTCTTAACAATGGCCACCTCAGGTTTTGATCTCCAGGATTTTATTGAAAATCCTTCCGTAGCTAAATTACGTGTTAATATCCGGAAGAAAGAATGGAAAGAAATAGCCAACTATTATAATATCCCATTTTCACAGCAACTGACTAAGGAAATGTTAAAAAATCATGTGATTGAAGTGCTGGTTCAACATGAAGTTTTAAAAGAATCCGCTGTTGACAGATTAACGCCCATGTCCAAGAAACTTCAACCACTATCCACCACCCCTCCTCACTCAGAAGTTGCTTCAGGTCTGGCTAGCCCTCAAGAAAAAACACAACGAATAGACGCCTTAGAACTAGAACGAGCAAGGTTCGAGTTCCAAATCAAAATGAAAGAACTAGAGTTGGAACAGGCCAAGTGGGAGAAGGAGGCCAAGTTGGAGCAGGCCAAGTTGGAGCAGCAGGCCAAGTTGGAGCCTGAAGAAAGGTCGGAACAGGCCAAGTTGCAGCATGAAGAAAAGTTGGAACAGGCCAGGTCGGAACAGGCCAAGTTGGAGCAGGAGGTTAGACTGAAAGAACTACAGGTAAGAGAGATAGAAGTCACCTTAACATCGGAGTTTAGATCAAAAGAAGTGGCATTAAGAGAGAAACTAGCTGCTTTTAACCCTGCTACTGCTTCTTCCCTTGTTCCCGGGTTTGATGAATCTGATATGGACGGGTCATTTAGGACTTTTGAGAAAATAGCCGGGAAGAATGAGTGGCCAAAGGACCAGTGGGTGTCAGTGTTAGTTCCTAAATTATATGGTAAGGCTCGTAGAGTTTATAACTGTTTAGGACCAGACTGATGACTAAGTGATAACGTAAAAGAATATCCCCACCTCTTATGCTATCACGCCAGATGGATACCGGCAGAAGCTTGCAAACCAACCAAACCATTTTCCACACCTTGTTGAGTTTGCTCTCGGCTGTTTAGGTTTTTAAGAAGTGGTTAGAGGTTAGCAGAGACCTCCATACTTCAGGATTTGTTAAATTTGGTAGTCCTGGAGGGTGAGGAAGAGCAAGATACCATTTCACATCTGGAAGCATGTGGAGGAGCGTGGAGAAGTTAATTTAGGGCGTGCTGCTGAGCTGGCTGATGCGTACGCTTTGTTGGTGGAGTCACTGGGCAGTAGAGAACGTGGTACTTCCCGACATGTTAGGTCCTCCTCTGATGATAACCTTGGGAACGTGAGTGGTAGGTCGAAAGGTCCCACACCTACTCCCCCCGATGCAACCAAGCTTACTTGTTCTTACTGTAAAAACCCAGGCCATACGATCCAGACTTGTAAACACCCAAAGTGTCGAATTGCTAAAAATAGTTCCCTGGATCCCAAATCCAAACCAATAGCAAACACCAATGTGGAAAGGCCCCATCAGGATCTCTTCTCTTCATTCACCGATGAGGGAAAAATTTCAATCATGGAGGGGTCTCGTTCTTTCCCTATTCGTATACTACGTGATACGGGCGCAGCACAATCTATCCTCCTGTTTAACGTCATTCTGATATATCTACTACCGCATTTACTAATGAGAGTGTTCTAATTCTCGGATCTTCTCTATCCCATTCTTCCTATCCTTTATAGCTAAAGTGCACCTCCTCCAATGTCCCTTGATTACTGGGAAGTAAATAGCCATAAGGAAAGACCCAATGCCTTGTGTGTGCGGCATTCATTTATTATTGGGTAATGATCTGGTAGGAGTATTCAGTGGTTCCTAACATAAAGACAGTCGACTCTCCCCTACCTGTCAACTCCACCACTGACCTTAAAGAAACTATTCCTCATCTTTTCCCATCTTGTGCTGTCACCCGGTCACAGAGTGTGCGAAATGGGCCCTCTTCATCTAAAACCACCTCTAATATCTTCCTACCCACAGAAGATCTGTACAATAAGACCATTAGTAAGGAGGAGCTCGTTAAAGCCCAACAATCTGATCCATCTTTGACTAAACTTCATCATGCAGCAGTTGAGGGTAAAGATTTTAACACCCTTCCGTGTTTTTATTATCATGAAGGGGTTTTGATGAGGGCCTATAGGCCCCCTGAGCTTGCCCATCTAGACACGTGGTCTGAAATACATCAAGTGGTAATTCCCACCTCAGTCAGACCAGCATTAATTGCCCTTGCCCATGATGGTATTTCAGGTCATTTGGGAATCCTGAAAACATATAAAAAGCTCCTCCAACACTATTATTGGCCTGGACTTAGGAAGGATGTGTCAAAATACCTAAAATCTTGTCATATTTGTCAAATGGTAGGAAAACCAAATGAAAGTATACCAGCAGCTCCCATTAAGCCCATCCCAGTATTTTCTACACCATTTGAAAAGATTGTTGTGGATTGTGTAGGCCCATTACCAAAGACTAAGAAGGGAAATCAATTCCTGCTCACAGTTATGGATACCAGTACACGTTATCCTGAGGCTTTTCCCCTTAAAAGCATCACTTCAAAAAACGTAATCAAACATCTTTTGCACTTTTTCACTTCAGTGGGCATTCCTAAAGAGATCCAATCCGATCAGGGCACCAATTTTACGAGCAATCTTTTCAAACAGGTGATGAAAGACCTCAGTGTGGACCATTGTACATCTTCGGCTTACCACCCACAATCCCAAGGTTGCTTGGAACGGTTCCATCAAACTTTCAAATCAATGCTCAAAAAAATACTGTATAGAACACCAAACGGAATGGGATGAAAGCATAGACTTGTTACTCTTTGCCATCAGGGAATGTCCCCAGGAGTCATTGGGTTTCTCCCCGTTCGAGTTACTATATGGGAGACAAATTAGGGGACCCCTTAAAATAGTAAAGGAGCAGTGGTTTGACACTCCATCTATTAAGCCCGCAACAGTTTCCCAATACATTGACACTTTACGGGACAAATTAACTGAATTCCGAACCATTGCTCAGTCAAACTTAAAAAAAGTCCAAGAAAAAATGGTGAAGTCCCAACCTAAATTAGTTAAAAGATAATTTTCTCCAGGTGACAAAGTGTTACTCTTTCTACCCATTCCAGGCTCTCCCCTTAAAAGCAAATTTACTGGTCCCTATATAGTTGCTAATAAACTATCTCCTCTCAACTATATAGTCCATACTCC
>NW_024748731.1:0-6523 GCF_018991925.1 Homarus americanus
GACCACACCCGTGCTTAGGTGATCAGAGCAAACGTTTTACCAAGTCCGGCTAAAAACGAGGATCCATATTTCTATTAGCCCAATAAAACGCTGACTTCTAACATATAATCAACACCTCACCCAACCAGGATTCAAACGCAAAATTTATAATTGAGACCTGGGAACGCCTCCATGTGGTTCACCAGGACACTAAAAGCAGTCCTAGACTCTGTTGTATTTCACGAAGCCAGTTCAACGAGCTTATGGCGCCGTGAACCTCTACTCGACCACCAGTGACGCTTTTAGGTGTTCAGAGTCAATGTTTTACCAAATCCGGCTTCGAAACGAGACTATATACTTTATTAGCCCAATAAAGCACGCGGACTCCCATATATAATCAACAATCTCACCCCACCACAGGATTTAGAACACCACGATCTATAATTCTAGACCGGGGAATGCTACCTCTGGGCCACTAGACAATAAAAGCAGTCCTAGAATCGCTATATTCACACAAATACTGTTCAACTAGCTTCGGCCCTTAACCACCAAGACACCCACGCTTTAGGTGATCAGACACCGTTTTACCAACCGCTTCGAAACACAGATCCATATATTTCATTAGCCCAATAAAGCACGGATACTCCAATATAATCAACACCCCACCCCACCAGGATTCAAACCAACGATCTTAATTGTAGACATAGGAACGCTACCTCAAAGGCCACCAGGACACTAAAGCAGTCCTAGACTCTATATATATTTCACAAAACCTGTTGAATGAGCTTATGGCGCAGTGAACTCCCACGGGGACCAATTCGCCGCTTAAGGTGATCACAGCAATGTTTTACCAAACCTGCTTCAACACGAGGATCCATATACTATTTTACCAATTAACCCACAATTTCTACATATAAATCAACAACCTCAACCCACCAGGATTTGTACCCACGATCTAATTGTACTGGGGAAGTACCTCCGACCAACAGGACACCTAAAAAGCAGTCCTAGACTTCTGCTATATTTCACACAAAGCCTGTTGAATGAGCTATGGTGCCGTGAAAGTCTACTGGGACCAACTGCCAATTTAGGTGATCAGAGCAACTTTACAAACCAAGCAAACAATAGATCCATATTCATTTATTAGCGCAATAAGCACCCAAGATTTCTACATATAATTAACACCTCACCCCAACAGGATTCGAAACCCAATGATCTTATAATTGTGACCAGAATACCACCAGGCACCACCAGGACACTAAAGCAGTCCAGGACGCTGCCATATTTCACACAAAGCCTGTTCAACGAGCCATATGGCCGTGACTCCATAGGACCACCCAGTGCCGCAATAGGATGTTCAGAGTAACGTTTACCAAATCCAGTTTCGGAAACACCTAGGATCCATATATTTACATACCAAAAAAGCACGCGAATTTCACATATAACACCTCACCCCCACCAGATCAAACCACGATCTATAATTGTGAACAGGAACGCTACCTGTGGACCACCACAGAACACTAAAGCAGTCCCACACTCTGCTACATTTCACACAGAATGAACTTATGGCGCCATGAACCCTAAAGGATCACCATTGCAGCTAAAGTGATCAGAGATAATACATGAACCTGCTTCAAACACGAAAGTATCCAAACATATTTCATTAGCAATAAAGCACGCGACTTAGATATAATCAACACCTCACCCCACCATGATTCTAAAACCACGATCTTATAATTGTAGACCAGGAACGCCATCTCTGGGCCACCAGGACAAAAGCAGTCCTAGACGCTTGTTATATTTCACACAAAGCCTGTCTAACGAGCTTTATAGCGCCGTGAACCTCATCGGGAACCAATTCGCGCTACTCTAGGTGTTCACAGTAACGCTTACCAAAATGAGGCTTCGAAACACGAGGATCCAAATATATTTCATTAACCCATTGTTACCTCCGACTTCTAAGATCTCACAATTCTACCCCAATTAGGGTTCGAACTCTAACGATTTTATAATTAGCATCAGAACGCTACCAAGCCACAGGACTAAAAGCAATCCTAGACTCTGCCTGTTCACTGTTTTACAAGCGAACTCCTAATGGGACCACCCGTACGCGAGAAAGGATCAGAGTTAATTTTATCAAACTGGTTTCACTGCCTTAAGAGGATCGATATATATTTCATTAGGGGCTAATAAAGCACGCAGATTTTTTAATATAATCAACACCCCACCTGCACCAGGATTTCCGAACCTAATGATTCGCAAAATTGTGACCGAACGCCACTCTGGGCCACCAGGACAAAAAAGCAGTCCAGACTCTACTAGAGCTTACACAAAGCCTGTTCAATCTAAACTTTATGCGCGAACTCTAATTAGGGGACCACTCCAGCGCTTAGGTGATAGAGAATAATACCAAAACGCCCTTCAAAACACGAGAAAATCCATATATATTTATTAGCCCAACAAAGCACGCGAATTCTACATATAATCAACACTCAACCCACCAGGATTTGAAACCACGATCTTACAGACCAGACGGGAACGCCACCTCTACCCAACAGGACACAAAAAAAGAAGTCCTAGACCCTGCTATATTTCACACAAAGCCCTGTCTAACGAGCTTATCGTCCATGAACCCCAATGGGGACCACCCGTGCCGCTTAGGTGATCAGACAACGTTTACAAAATCCAGCTTCACAAAACGGATCCATAAATATTTCATTACCCCAATAAAGCACGCCAGCACTTCTACATATAACACCAACACCACCCCACCATGATTCAAACCCAAATCTTATAATTGTGACCAGGAACGCCACCAATTCAACCACACCAGGACAATAAAAGCAGACCTAGACTCAGCTATATTTCAAACAAAGCCTGTTCAACGAGCTAGGCACCGTGAACTTATAGAGGACCACCATGCCGCATAGGTGATCCAAACAACGTTTTACCAAATCCGCTTGAAACACGTGATCCATATATATTTATTAGCCCAATAAAGCACGCCCAGACTCCTACATATAATCAACACCAACCCCACCAGATTCTAAAAACCACGATCAAATCGTCAACAGGAACGCCAACTAAACACCATAACACAAAAAGCAGTCCTACACTCTAAGATATATTTCACAAAGCCCGTTCAACGAACTTATATACAACCCTAAAGGATCACCCGTACGCTTAAGGTGATCAGAGCAACGTTTTACCAACCAAGCCAAAAACACGAAAGTATCCAAATATATTTATTAGCAATAAAGCACGGACTTCTAGATATAATCAACACCTCACCACCAGGATCAAACCACGATCTTATAATTATGACTAATAGGACTACTGGGCCACCGGACACTAAAAAGCAGTCCTAGACTCTGCTATATTTCACATCAAAGCCTGTTCAACGAGCTTATGGCGCCTGGAACCTCTATAGGGACCACCCAGTGCCGCTTAGGTGATCAGAGCAACGTTTTACCAAATGCGCTTGAAAACACGAGGATCCCATATATATTTCATTAGCCCAATAAAGCACTCGGACTTATACATATAATCAACACCTCACCCCACCAGGATTCTAAACCCACGATCTATAATCATGACCGGGAACGCCACTCTGGGCCACCAGGACAATAAAAACAGTCCTAGACTCCGCGATATTTCACACAAAGCCTGTTCAACGAGCTATGGCAGTGAACCTCAATGGGACCACTTCCAATGGCTTAGGTGATCAGAGCAACGTTTTACCAAACGGCTTCGAAACACGAGGATCCATATATTTAATAGCCCAACAAAGCACTCGATTTCTACATAATCAACACCTCACCCCAACCAGGATTTGAACCCACGATCTTAAAATTGTGACCGGGAATGCTACCTCTGGGCCACTAGGACAATAAAAGCAGTCCTAAACTCCTGCTATATTTCACACAAAGCCTTTTCAGCTCTATGGCGCACTGTGAACTACTATAGGGGACCACCCGTCCGCTTAGTGATCAGAGCAATTTCAAACACGAGAGATCCATATATATTTATTAGCCCAATAAAGCACGCGGATTCTCACATATAATCAACACCTCACCCCACCAGGATTCGAACCACGATCTTCAATTGTGACCGGGGAACGCTACCTCTGGGCCACCAGGACAATAAAAAGCATTCTAGACTTCATTATATCACACAAATCCTGTTCAACGAGCTTATGGCGCCGTGAACCTCTAATGGGACCACCTGCTTAGTGATCAGAGCAACGTTTTACCAAATCAGCTTCAACAGGATCCATATATTTCTATTAGCCCAATAAAGCACGCGGATATATAATCAACACCTCACCCCACCCAGGATTCAACCCACGATCTTCACCAGACTGTGAACGCTACCTCTGGCCACCAGGACAATAAAAGAGTCCTAGACCTTGCAGAGTCACAAAAGCATGTTCAACTAGCTTTATGCCGTGAACCTCATTAGAGGACCAGCTGCTAGGTGATCAGAGCAACGTTTACCAAATGCTTCAAACACGAGATCCATATATATTTCATTAGCCCAATAAAGCACCGGACTCTTCTACATATAATCAACAACACCTCACCCCACCAGGATGAACCACGATCTATAATTGTGACCGGAACGCCACTCTCGGACCACCAGGACAATAAAGCAGTCCTACACTCTGCATATTTCACACAAAGCCTGTTCAACGAACTTATGGCACTGAACCACTTAAATCCACCAGTGCCGCTTAGGTGATCAGAGCAACGTTTTACCAAACCAAGCTTCGAAACACGAGGATCCATATATATTTCATTAGCTCAATAAAGCATCCGGACTTCTAAGAGATAATCAACACCTCACCCCACCAGGATTCGAACCCACGATCTTATAATTGTGACCGGGAAACGCCACTCTGGGCCACCAGGACAATAAAGCAGTCCCAGACACCATATTTCTACACACCAACGAGATTATGGACGCGAACCTCTATATGGGACCACCAGCCCCTTAGGTGATACAGAGCAACGTTTTACCAAATGCGGCTTGAAACACGAAGATCCATATATATTTCTATTAACCCATAAAGCACGCTTATTTCACATATAATCAACACCTCACCCCACCAGGATTGAACCCAAAATCTTATAATTGTGACCGGGGAACGCTACTCTGGGCAACCAGGATTAAAAGCAGTCCTAGACCTCATATATTTCACACAAAGCCTGTCCAACGAGCTTAGTGCGCTGAACTTAATGGGGACCACCCGTGCTTAGGTGATCAGACCAACTTTTACCAACGCGGCTTGAAACACGAGGATCCATATATATTTCATTAGCCCAAAGCACGCTGGACTTTTTCATATAATCATCAACACTCTGAACCTAATGAGGACCACCGTGGGTGATCAGAGCAACGTTTTACCAAATGCGGCTTCGAAACACGAGGATCCATATATATTTCATTAGCCCAATAAAGCACGCGGACTTCTACATATAATCAACACCTCACCCCACCAGGATTCAAAACCACGATCTTATAATTGGGACCGGGTTATGCTACCTCTGGGCCACCAGGATAATAAAAACAGTCCAAGTCTCTACTATATTTCACACAAAGCCTGTTCAACGACTTCATGGCTCCATGAACCACTAATGGGGACCACCGGTGCTGCTTAGGTGATCAGAGCAACGTTTTACCAAAACCGGCTTCGAAACACGAGGATCCATATATATTTCATTAGCCCAATAAAGCACGCGGACTTCTTCATATAATCAACACCTCACCCCACCAGGATTTGAACCCACGATCTTCTAAGTGTGACCGGGGATCGCTACCTCTGGGCCACCAGGACACTAAAAGCAATCCTAGACTCTGCTATATTTCACACAAAGCCTGTTCAACGAGCTTATGGCGCCGTGAACCTCTAATGAGGACCACCCATGCCGCTTAGGTGATCAGAGTAACGTTTTACCAAATGCGGCTTCGAAACACGAGGATCCATATATATTTCATTAGCCCAATAAAGCACGCGGACTTCTACATATAATCAACACCTCACTCCACCAGGATTTGAACCCACGATCTTATAATTGTGACCGGGGGACGCTACCTCTGGGCCACCAGGAACAATAAAAGCAGTCCTAGACTCTGATATATTTCACACAAAGCCTGTTCAACGAGCTTAAGGCACCGTTAACCTCTAATGAGGACCACCCGTGCCGCTTAGGTGATCAGAGCAACGTTTTACCAAATGCGGCTTCGAAACACGAGGATCCATATATATTTCATTAGCCTAATAAAGCACGCGGACTTCTTCATATAATCAACACCTCACCCCACCAGGATTCGAACCCACGATCTTCTAATTGTGACCGGGCCACCAGGACACTAAAAGCATTCCTAAACTCTGCTATATTTCACACAAAGCCTGTTCAACGAGCTTTTGGCGCCGTGAACCTTTAATGAGGACCACCCGTGCCGCTTAGGTGATCAGAGCAACGTTTTACCAAATGCGGCTTCGAAACACGAGGATCCATATATATTTCATTAGCCCAATAAA